>NW_019384829.1:490377-493020 GCF_000671375.1 Centruroides sculpturatus
TAGCAGGTTTTAAAAAAATTAGGCCTACATAACTTAGTAGTTTATAGAATTTTTTCAGACATTTTACTAGTCCATGAGATTAAAAACATTGAGAAATACTGCAGTAAGCTATTTAACATAAAAACAAATGATATAAGTTCCAGCTTTCAGAAAGTGCAATTTATCTATATTCAACCACGTCAACCTATGTACTTTTGCAGGAGTGAAGTAGATGATTTATGAATGTTTCTGATTACATTCACTAGTTAGCTTTAGATCTAACTGGAACTTCTTATTTTTCAAAAAAATGGTATGCCTTAAGTCAGAGTTGAAGTAGACTAGTAGTCAAATGTAGTCATTTGACATTTGTATATTATCTACTTTGCTGCTGGGAAAGTACATAGGTTGACTTGGTTAAACATAAAACAAATGATATTAAATATTGGAAAAAGTTTGCTTTTTCAGATCAATATTTAAATATGTGATAGATTAAAATTCAAGAAAGGTGAAAAGTTTATTTTTACTAATTTGATTGAAGTTAAACATGAACAAATTAACAGTATTATTTCTTTATAAAATATTTGTTGACTATTATGAATTTTCAGTTGTAATTTTATTAGTCAGAAATGATACACAGTGTATATTTGTCATTCAAAATACAAATAATTTCAATTATATTATTGTTTGATATAAATGACAAATATTAAGGTTATACATTAAGCTAATAAATCTATATTTTATATTAATTGCAAACTTGACTGTTTAGGGTCCATTTAAATGTGATTCATGTGATCGAGAATTTCGAAAATGGGGACAATTACAGAGGCATCGCAAGGTACATGCTGATGATAAACCTCACCGGTGCGATCAGTGTGATGCATCGTTCAATTTGGAATCAAATCTACTTCTTCATCAAGCAACTCATTGTACCTCTGATCCTGTTTGTCCAGAATGTGGAAAGAAATTTTCCAGAGTTGCCAGCTTAAAGGCTCATGTAATGTTACACGAGAAGGAAGAGAACTTAGAATGTCCTGAATGCGGAGATGAATTTAGTACACAGGTAGTGTTAAATTTTCTGTATAAAAGAGACTATCCAATAAATTACTATTCAAATTTTAATTATTTACATAATGAATTAATATGTATTATTGTCAGCCACACTTAGATAAGCATATGCAAGTACACTGTGATGAAATGACAGAAGAAAAGACCTATCCTTGCAAACTTTGTGCTCAGAAATTTTCCAAAGCGGCACATTTACGAGATCACATGAAAGTACATTATAAATTAAAGTAAGTAATTCTTTTTATTTTTTATTAAAAAAATAAATAAAACTGTTTTATCTTTAAAATAGTTTTATTAACCATTAAGTCCAGCATAGTCACGTAAATTTATTTTGACTGTTTGCTATACATAATAGTTTAAAATGTAATTTACTTTTATTATATGTTATAGACTTAGTTATTAAAAATATTTCTTGATTTCCACTAAAAAATATATATAACTATTTTATTTTTGTATTTATAAAATACAGAATAATGAAATAGTTTTTTTTTTTTTTTTTATTCTTGGTTTAATTAAAACAATGTGAGTTTGCTTCACTCTTTTATACATTAGGCTAGTGTTTCTCAATCTGTGGTCCATGATGATGGAACAGGTAGTCCATAAACAGACTTAAATTAACAAAGATTAAAACTTTATTTGATGATGAGTCACTTTTAATACTTTACTTTCAATTTAATTATTTCCATATGTGTTCTAAACTTGCTTTTAGATTTATTACGTCTAAAATAGCACAGTATGTCCCAAATGTTGGTAATTCCCACACAGGTTTTAAAAAAATTAGGCCTACATAACTTAGTAGTTTATAGAATTTTTTCAGACATTTTACTAGTCCATGAGATTAAAAACATTGAGAAATACTGCAGTAAGCTATTTAACATAAAAACAAATGATATAAGTTCCAGCTTTCAGAAAGTGCAATTTATCTATATTCAACCACGTCAACCTATGTACTTTTGCAGGAGTGAAGTAGATGATTTATGAATGTTTCTGATTACATTCACTAGTTAGCTTTAGATCTAACTGGAACTTCTTATTTTTCAAAAAAATGGTATGCCTTAAGTCAGAGTTGAAGTAGACTAGTAGTCAAATGTAGTCATTTGACATTTGTATATTATCTACTTTGCTGCTGGGAAAGTACATAGGTTGACTTGGTTAAACATAAAACAAATGATATTAAATATTGGAAAAAGTTTGCTTTTTCAGATCAATATTTAAATAAGTGATAGATTAAAATTCAAGAAAGGTGAAAAGTTTATTTTTACTAATTTGATTGAAGTTAAACATGAACAAATTAACAGTATTATTTCTTTATAAAATATTTGTTGACTATTATGAATTTTCAGTTGTAATTTTATTAGTCAGAAATGATACACAGTGTATATTTGTCATTCAAAATACAAATAATTTCAATTATATTATTGTTTGATATAAATGACAAATATTAAGGTTATACATTAAGCTAATAAATCTATATTTTATATTAATTGCAAACTTGACTGTTTAGGGTCCATTTAAATGTGATTCATGTGATCGAGAATTTCGAAAATGGGGACAATTACAGAGGCATCGCAAGGTACATGCTGATGATAAACCTCACCG
>NW_019384830.1:0-9626 GCF_000671375.1 Centruroides sculpturatus
AAAAAGCATAGACACCATCAAGCAATCGTGGGCTCGAAAGGCACTCCATGGCAGGCATCCTTATGACTTGGCCCAGGATTTTGTTGACAAAACTGCGTCAAACAGCTGGTTAGATCAGGGATGCCTCTTTGGGGAGACGGAAGGATTCATGATTGCCATACAGGATCAGGTTATAAATACTAAAAACTACAGAAAACACATACTCAAAGATACAACACTCACAAATGACACATGCAGAAAGTGTCACATCATGCCAGAAACTATACAACACATTACATCTGGGTGCAAGCTCTTGGCACAGACAGATTATTTACATAGACGTAATCAAGTAGCAAATATAATACACCAAGAGCTTGCAAACAAACACAAATTATTAGACATCCACGAACCATACTACAAATACATTTCACAGACAGTATTGGAAAACAACACGCACAAACTGTACTACGACAGAGCCATAATCACAGATAAAACAATTTACCACAACAGACCAGACATCACACTCATTGACAAACACAATAAAACCACATACATTATAGACATAGCCATTCCAAACACTCACAATGCACAAAACACATGCACTGAAAAAATTAGCAAGTACACAGAACTCGCCCAGGAAATAAGGCATCTGTGGAGGATGGAAAGGGTGCTTATTGTACCTGTCGTTCTCTCCCGTACAGGTGTGATACAACACACACTACAGAAAAGCCTGGGAACATTACAATTGAATAGAAATACATACATAACACTACAGAAGGCCACTATATTGAATACAAGCCACATTGTTAGGAAATTCCTGAATACAGACACTGACACACTTATTTAATTTTAGTTTTGTTTTGGTTTCTATGCCTTGACTCTGGTCAGGCATAGTACACAGCCACCGGTGTCAACCGAGTATAACTCACAAAACACAATAATAATAATAACCTGTATTACTTTTCCTCTGAATTTGCATTGAGTGTCACTTTTTGTAATTTTTCTTATTATATAATACAGTCATAACCAAAATGAACCCCAGCCCCACCGCTAGCACTAGAACGATACAAACCGATGTACAGTACTTACTCTCGGTAGTCGCTAGCTTTCTAAGGCGGCGACAGACGAGAGCTCTGCGTCATGTAACATGCAACAAACAAAATGTTCGCTCGTTTGGACAGCCTGTGAATACGCGCTGCTCCGTTGCTGCAGCGTGCCCAAAATCATTTTCTGTCGGTCTTTGCCACGAACACGAAGGGATTTGTTGGCGCAGCATTCTTTATTTCCAATGCTCAGGCACACTTTGGTACTGATACGTGTGATACAAAATGTTCTTTACAAATCTTAAACAAAAGACATAAGTTTATAACATACGTATAACTGACAAAAACTTGATCTTTCCAAAACTCGGGACTTTTTTAAAACGCCGCGAGACGCGAAACAAATTATTAAAAATTGGGACTGTCCCGCCAAAAACGGGACGTCTGGTCACCTTAGGAAAAACAAATGTATGGACGACAGTGAGAATTTATAAATGTTTTCAAATTGCAGACCAATAAATGTTCTTAATTCTTAAATTGTCAAGTAAAAAAGTAAGAACGAAATGCAATGAGCACATTGTATATCTCTGCTTGTCTCTTGTCTCGTCATAAGGTACATCTGGAAATTGTAGGCTATGTTCTCCGATTTGCCGCCCCCTGGTGGTTAATTCAAGCGACCCGTGTGTCTGATGTATTGTTCCAAGGCACCCACACGCTGATCGGTCGATGTCATTGATGATGGACAGTAGATCGGGGTTAATGAGAGAGTCAGATCGGTGTTTAGGGACAGAGTCATACGAAGGGTGCGACGGGGTCCGTCGACTCAGAAGTGTTGTGTTGTTTCGTCTTTGTCGCAGTTAAGACACACTGGTGAGTCCGCAAAACGCCGAAGGTGCAAGTTAGTCAGTCAGTCAAAATAATCTTTATTGTATGGCACCGCCGAGCACAGCCAGGCAAAAATACAGAAAAATACATTGTAGATACATGTTGTTAGTCATAGAAAGGATACATTAATATAATGGCAGAGAAAAGAGAAAGTAAAATGAAATAAAATAAATGAATAAANAGAATGACACAGCAGAAGACACTAGAACAACAGTATTTTAACCGAAGTTAATATCATTAATTTTATTTCTTTATTGCTTTTAATTAAGCTAAATGGGTATGTTCAATTTTTATATTACAATCAATGAATTAAAAAGAGATAATTTTTGTAAATTTTTAACAAAAACGAAGTTGTTAGCCCAAAATACGCTGCTAATAGTCACTTAAACAACACTTGTTGGCAAGAATAAGAATATTTTCCATATTTTAAATTAAATTTTGACTTTTTTTTTATTATTTCAGATAAGAGAAAAACAGAGACAAAAGAAAACCAAAACGGTAATAAATTAATTGTTTTTATTTATAAGCTTAGAAAGCATTGTAACTTTGCACAAAAGATAACAAATGGAAAACACTTTTGTGCCAACGATTCTGCACAAAAGGCAGCAATTTGCAAAGTGTTCCATTTCTATTCAATCAATACAAAGTCTGAATTCTTCTACAAATGCGCTTAGTGTTCCTCCTTGAGGGGATTCTGATCTTCAGTACTCATTCGTAGATTTACCAAAGAAAATCAATTATTTTATTGAAGGAAACTAACGCTATAAAGAATCAAAATCGCGAACTAATTTGATTCGAAAATGCATTAAAAAACACACAAAAATTTTAATTAAGATTTCTTTTTTCAGGTGTTGAATTGCACTTAACTCCTATAAGAGATAACTTAAAATAGCATTGTATCGAGATAACACTACGTAAAACCCCANATCTTTTCAGCGACTAATTAATACAGTGTCAGAATTGACAAATGCCATCAGTTGTTTCAGAAACAGAGAGAATTTCGATGCTATCGAATCTCTGAAGTAAGTTAGTTTTATCCTTTTTTTCAATTAGAAAAGAGCAATTCTCATGCCATAAATATTTTCCAGTTTATTTGATTATTCTTCAGACATTCCTGAAGGAAAGTATCCTTATAATCAAATTCGATTTTGTCCTCAACTATGATGAAGTCTGGTAATTTGCATACGTTGCAACTGGTGCAATGTTTATATGCAAATTCTAGCACTGTAAGTAACATTAATTTATTTGTATGCAAAATACTGTTGAGAAATTTTAATTCTCTTTTATTTCTTTCCAGTTGTATTGATATGTACTGAGCTGTATTGAAACCATGGCTGAAATCTTCACTGATCTTACTTTCTAAAACAAGATTTTTTGATAAAATATTAAAATATATTTCTAGAATTTTCGAAACATTTTTTAAAATTAGAAAATGAATACTTTTAATTGCTGAAATTGTAATTGTTCAGTTCTTTATATTTTTTAAAATAAATGATTTTTCATGAAATATTACATTGTTTTTCTTAAATTAAATGAAAGTAGTAACCGTATCAAGCATATTTTAGTTGAAATTTTCGTGTTTTAATGAGTACAATGCATAATTGTAAACGTTCCCAAACAGAACTCATCAGAGAACCACTTAAATTTGAAATTTTGTTGGTCCATTATGTAATTATTAACTTACTTTCCCGGCTTAACTGATTAATAACTGACCAATTACGTTACATTGATTACAATGAAACAATTAATACTATAAATTATCATTATGTTATTGATAATTAATATTAATAATATAATGAACCATTTTAAAAAGGTTCGTTTTAAAATGGTTCGTTGCTCTGTGCCCATTTTGTACACCAAATAAATCGAAAAATTGGCACCTCTATATAAATTTTTGTATTATTTTGATAAATACTGTATATGCTATATTTAAATAAGAATAAATGGATTAATTTTGGTAACACAAATTTGAATCTGGGCAAAATCTTAATTAAAAAGATTAATAATACGCTATATACTAGGTTTGAATTACTGTTTTGTTTTACGAGCATATGACAGCATGTAGTTAGGGAAACTTGATCAACTGTGTGTTGTTATGGTCAGTAGTGTCAGTACACTTCATCTAGCGACAGAGCATATTATCCTTTGGATAAAACTCATTTCCCCATTTGACAAGGCTGTTTAAACATACGTAACTAATAGCTGGAACATGTGACTGGTCGATATGCAAGAGCAAAAGATAATTATTGGTTACAATCCCTGCAATATACCAATATACCTTATACATCGTAGCTTTCCTTTAACAATGGAGTCGTGCCGATTATCTAACACCTTTCGGGGAAAATTTGAATTGAAATAATGTAACTTTCAGTTTGCATCGAACATTTGTATGCAGTGAATTGGGGCTTCTTGCCCTTACGGTGTTCGTATCTATTCTTCAATTTCATGTATCTTACTCCCTTCTCGAGATTAAGAAAAGACACGTATGGACAACAATGTTAGGTCTACAAGAAGTATAGGTCTATAGAATTTACAAAAATTTTTTAAATTGCAGGCCAATAAATGTTCTTAATTCTTAAATTTTTAAATTGTCAAGTAAAAAAGTAAGAACGAAAGGCAATATGCGCATTGTACGGCAATACTGCTTTAATTTAATTAGATTATCAAACGGACTTCGCCATTGGTTTAATACAACTCTGTAAGCNGTACAATTTTACAAATATGCACACTTGTAAACGTTCCAAAACAAAACCTCTCGGAGAACCACTTAAATTTGACATTCTGTTGGTCCATTATGTAATTATTAACTTTCCCGGCTTAACTGATTAATTACTGACCAATTAAGTTGCATTGATTACAATGAAACAATTACTACCATAAATTATAGTTAATATTAATAATATAAAGGTTCGTTTTAAAATGGTTCATTGCTCTGTGCCCATTTTGTACACGAAATAAACCGAAACATTGGCACCTCTATAAATTTTTGTATTATTTTGATAATTACTGTATATGCTATATTTAAAGAAGATTAAATAGATTAATTTTGGTAACACAAATTTTAATTGCTTTGTATGTTGTTATTGTCAGTAGTGTCAGTAGACTTCATCTAGCGATAGAGAATGATTTCCCCCATTTGACTATGCTGTTTAAACACACGGAACTAATAGCTGGAACATGTGACTGGTCGATATGCGAGAGAAAAAGATAATTATTGATTATAACCCCTGCAATATACCGTATACATCGTAGCTTTCCTTTAACAATGGAGTCGTGCCGGTTATCTAACACCTTTCGGGGAAAATTTGAATCGAAATAACGTAATTTCCAGTATGCATCGAGCATTTGTATATAATTAATCGGGGCCTTCTGCCCTTAAGGTGTTCGCATGTATTCTTCAATTTCGTGTATCTTACTCCTCGAGATTAAGGAAAGACAGACAGTGTTAGGTCTACAAGAAGTATAGGTCTATAGTAGGGTTTCTCAAACGGGATTCCGGGATCCCGGGATCCCGGTTGTTTTTTTAACCCGGGAAATATCCCGGGAAATCACGCAAATTTCTTAAAAATTCACTTTTTTTCTTATTTTGTGTTAAGGCTGGGGAATTTTGCAAATAGAAAGCATAATTAACTTATTCACTGTCAGAATACATTTGTATTTATTAATTTTAAACCTACCTATTAGTTTTTTTTAAATTTTTGCTCGTTATAGCATGTCACAAATGGTCAATAATCAATATATANGGTAAAAACTATGAACTAAGTTTAATTATAATTATTAACTGTATACAAAGACTAAGCAGCCATCTTTCTGCTTCTTCATAAAAAAACAACTAGTGCCCCCTGCTGTTTTTCTCCTCCTCGCGGGATTTTTCTATAAAACTTCTTACAAAATTATTGGGAGTTTTATTTTCAATAAGAAGGTACATAAAAATACGAGGGTTGTTCAAAAAGTTCGCAAACTTTATTTATTACCAAAAAAAAGATACTTCAAATACAATTTATTTGTCAGGATCCTCTTCAAAGTAGTCTCTTCCGCAACGTATATACTTATTTCAACGGTATTTCCACTTTTTTAAACAGTCCCGGAACGCTTTTTCCGGAATGCTCATAAACACCTCCGTCGTTTTTTTTCTATCTTTGGAATGGTGGAAAATCTTTTTCCTTTGAGCGTGTTTTTTAGTTTGTTGGAGAACAGGAAAAAGTCGCATGGAACCAGGTCAGATGAATAAGGGGGGAGGGGAAGTACAGTGGTCTTGTTTTTGGCCAAAATCTCACGCGTTTTGAGGGACAAATGAGCCGGTTGTGGTGAAAAAAACCACTCGCCGCTCCTCCAAAGTTTGGGCCGTTTTTGCCTAATTCTGTCTCTTGGGCGTTTCATAACACCAGGTAGTATTCCGTGTTGACTGTCTGGCCTGTAGGTAAGTATTCGTGATGCACAATCTCCTTTTCATTGAAGAAAAAGTCAACATACCTTAACATTTGAGCGAACTTTTCGAGCTTTTTTGGGCGGGTGACTGTTTCACCCACCCGTGGGAAGTTTCCGTGAAGGATTTTCCGAGTTTCACACAGAATTTCACAGAACAACGCTGCCCTTTCAAAGAGCTGATTTCTGCGAATCTGACTTTTCTCCGAACCACACAAACATCCCTTCACATAAACGGCCGTAACTAATCACCAAAACAAGATATCGAAAACGGGTTGAAGGAAGTAACGCCTCCAAGCGAATTAAAAAATAACCAACTGGTTGTTCAAAAAGTTCCCGAACTTTTTGAACAACCCACGTACATTTTCTTTAGATTTTAGAATTCACAATAACCATATAAAAAGCAATTGTTTATTTTGTTTTGTTTTTGTTTATTTGTTTATTATATAGCCTACTGTTGTCCAACAGACAAGTAAACTATCTTATTTACAAATCTTTTCAAAATAGGCAGTTTGACCGTGCCCTTCTGAAAATCGGGCCCTAGACATTTGTCTCATTTGTCTATGCGATGATCCGGCCCTGTTGCCATCAATACAACGAAGATCTCAGCTTGGAAGACAGAGCATTCCGAGTGTAGAGAAAAGAAATCATTGTATACCTCCTCACCGTCCTGAAAGAGCACAAAGGCACTTGCCGTGCCATTCGTTGACTTGGAACCATCTGTAAAAGTTTCAATCGGAGGTGCAGGTGCGCTCACATTGTATTTCAATACTGCTTTAATACTTTTAGATTAGCAAACCAATGACATAGTTCGTTTCAAATCAAACGGACTTCGCCATTGGTTTAATACATCTCTGCAAGAAAATTCTCCAGACATCAATTTAAAATATTATAACGTGTTCACATACTATTAAAATTATATTGCTGAAAAAATTGAATTTATATTATTTTAATTGTCAATAATGTCGTCATTTTATGCAAAAAATTTAAGTATTAAATGGAATTTATACGAACCGCAGCATCGGGTGTTGCAAACGACAGTACTTTAAGTGAAGTCGAAATCACTCAGCTATTGTGTTTATTACTTTTGAAATTATATTAAATAGGTATGCCTACTTTCTTATATTATAGAAAAAATATAAGTATTTAATTCAGTCATTTACAATTAAACTACAGTTTGCCAGAAAGTGGTGGAAGATTCTCACTTAAACAAGTCTTTAATGAATGAAGATTTGGACTTGGAAAGTGACGACAGTAACGATGGTAATAAGTTAATTATAATTTAACTATAACGATGTTTACATAATTAAATTTTTGTTTAACTATATTTCTTCATACTTCGGAGGATGTAAATCAAGTTTTATACACAATTATCGTAGCATATTAGCTCTTGCTTTTATTTTGTTTTATATCTGAGAATTACTTTGCTGGATGGTCTTTAAACTTCTTTCATAACAAATAGCAGATAAGACTTGGATAAATAGTAATTATTCATACAGCTATACGATTCTCATTATAGACTACGCATAGCTCAATATAGTTCCATTACTGTAGTAAATTTAGTATATGGCTACCAACGTGATTGTTATCGATGTTATGTAACATTAACTAGTTGAAACATAACATAGAGAAAACTATAGATATTAATCAATCCAGTTTATCAATTGAAGTAACATGTCTGAAACTAAGGACCCATGCTTACAGATAATAATAAGTAATTTCTTTTTCAGATGTTTCTGTAACTTTACCAACACACCAATGTAAAGTGTGTGGAAAAGTTGCAAAAAAAAATAATTACAAAGCGTACACCTGCGTTTCTTGTGCGGTGTTTTTTGGCAGACACGTAAGATTAGAAAAGAAAATAATTACTTGCGTTACTGGGCGTGGAAACTGTTCGACAATCAGAAGGAGAAATATTATCACATGCGACTTCTGCCGCTTCAGCAAGTGTCACGACGCCAATCTGAGGCACGAAATAATCACAAGTAAGTTGTGCTATTGTCTTAAATTACAAAAATACAATGTTATAATAATCATAACACGAAACAATTTACTAGGTTCTCCACGCTTTGTATTACCGTCACCTCAAATAGAAGACGAACNTCTCAAAAAGTACTGCGGCGAATGCATATTTTCATACAGGTGTTATTTTTTTAAAGTATTCGCTGTACAAGGAAGTACCAAAACATCCCGAATTTTAATACTGAGAGATGACGGTGTCGAGTTTGAACATTTTAAGAATTGTTCGGATCGTAAGGTTAATCATGTTAATTGAAGATACCGTTATTACTGAGTTTTAGAAAATATTCATTTTTTGTAATATACAGTATATATTTTTTTATAACGATCTTTCTACAGTAAAATTAAAATTAACTTTAATATTCTAGGTCTTTTATAACTACGCCAGAACATTTACTAAATGTATGAAATATATGGAACAATACTACTACAAGTGGTTAAATTCTTTTCCATCTTTTCGCCGGTTAAGTGAGGAAAGAAAGGTAAATAGTGTTTTCATTCCTAGCATTACTTACCATGAACTAAGGTGTATGTTAATGGTTTTTCCAATGGGAAAAATTCATGGCACATTTAGTTAATTTTCTTTTTCTGCTGTAATACTTAATTTCGTGATTAGTTTTCTTTTTAGTTAGCTGAACACTTAAAATCAGTTCAGTCGCACTGATTAAGTGTTCAGCAAACTAATGTAGAGAAGTAATCAAAAATATAGCAATAATATAAAGTATTATCTAAAGTAGAAGCACGATTGCACCCATGGTGTAATTATTTTTCTCTTCGGTCATCATAAAACTATGTGGAAAAGACAAGTAAATATGTAAAAAATAAACGTTTGGTGACAAAATTAGAAGTGGTAGTACCTTTCTGGGTTGGTTTTTTTTCCTCTTCAGATTTTAACATTAATATTTACTTTTTGGAGAAAGACATAAGGTTGAGGACACACGAAAGAGGAGCTGTGATGCAACTTGTAGAGAGATCTCTTAACGTTTTTCAAATGCTTAGATTGCACAATTGTTTTATCTATATTGGTTCGCAATCAGTTTTAAATTTTATAATTATAGAGTACAAGATCAACTTTTAGTCCTGTACCAAGAAATCCATTGATATATAAACAGATGTATGTACATGAGAATGAGCAAGAAGGCTTTACATACGGAGTAGTTCCTGTATTAAGACGTTCACAGACAAGTCCAGGTTTGTATTTAATTTTTTACTAATAAATAAGATTTTTTCTGTATTTTAAAAAATAAGGTTTCATTATATATAATATATTTTATAAAA
>NW_019384830.1:12516-20997 GCF_000671375.1 Centruroides sculpturatus
ATTAGCTTCTAACCGAATCACGATCGTCAACTTAAATTCTTTACTTTTTTCTAATATCGGCGCTAAATCTTTAAGCTATTGCTTCCTAGAGTTAGCTCTTAAGCTTTTCTATAACTTTGATTCGGTTACGACTAAAATTTTACACTTTTAACTTCAATCTTAAACTTCAAGACTTCCTACCTTCGTCCGTGCGCCTTACTTGTTTCGGCTCGTTTCTTGTAGACGAGGTTGGTAGCGGCACATCAGCTAATCCTGTCGACTGCGCCAATTCTTGTACGCCTCGTGTTCGTGGAGTGTACAAAGTTTTTTAAATAATTCGAAGGCAATGGTAAAAACTATGAACTAAGTTTAATTATAATTATTAACTGTATACAAAGACTAAGCAGCCATCTTTCTGCTTCTTCATAAAAAAACAACTAGTGCCCCCTGCTGTTTTTCTCCTCCTCGCGGGATTTTTCTATAAAACTTCTTACAAAATTATTGGGAGTTTTATTTTCAATAAGAAGGTACATAAAAATACGAGGGTTGTTCAAAAAGTTCGCAAACTTTATTTATTACAAAAAAAAAGATACTTCAAATACAATTTATTTGTCAGGATCCTCTTCAAAGTAGTCTCTTCCGCAACGTATATACTTATTTCAACGGTATTTCCACTTTTTTAAACAGTCCCGGAACGCTTTTTCCGGAATGCTCATAAACACCTCCGTCGTTTTTTTTCTATCTTTGGAATGGTGGAAAATCTTTTTCCTTTGAGCGTGTTTTTTAGTTTGTTGGAGAACAGGAAAAAGTCGCATGGAACCAGGTCAGATGAATAAGGGGGGAGGGGAAGTACAGTGGTCTTGTTTTTGGCCAAAATCTCACGCGTTTTGAGGGACAAATGAGCCGGTTGTGGTGAAAAAAACCACTCGCCGCTCCTCCAAAGTTTGGGCCGTTTTTGCCTAATTCTGTCTCTTGGGCGTTTCATAACACCAGGTAGTATTCCGTGTTGACTGTCTGGCCTGTAGGTAAGTATTCGTGATGCACAATCTCCTTTTCATTGAAAAAAAAGTCAACATACCTTAACATTTGAGCGAACTTTTCGAGCTTTTTTGGGCGGGTGACTGTTTCACCCACCCGTGGGAAGTTTCCGTGAAGGATTTTCCGAGTTTCACACAGAATTTCACAGAACAACGCTGCCCTTTCAAAGAGCTGATTTCTGCGAATCTGACTTTTCTCCGAACCACACAAACATCCCTTGACATAAACGGCCGTAACTAATCACCAAAACAAGATATCGAAAACGGGTTGAAGGAAGTAACGCCTCCAAGCGAATTAAAAAATAACCAACTGGTTGTTCAAAAAGTTCCCGAACTTTTTGAACAACCCACGTACATTTTCTTTAGATTTTAGAATTCACAATAACCATATAAAAAGCAATTGTTTATTTTGTTTTGTTTTTGTTTATTTGTTTATTATATAGCCTACTGTTGTCCAACAGAAAAGTAAACTATCTTATTTACAAATCTTTTCAAAATAGGCAGTTTGACCGTGCCCTTCTGAAAATCGGGCCCTAGACATTTGTCTCATTTGTCTATGCGATGATCCGGCCCTGTTGCCATCAATACAACGAAGATCTCAGCTTGGAAGACAGAGCATTCCGAGTGTAGAGAAAAGAAATCATTGTATACCTCCTCACCGTCCTGAAAGAGCACAAAGGCACTTGCCGTGCCATTCGTTGACTTGGAACCATCTGTAAAAGTTTCAATCGGAGGTGCAGGTGCGCTCACATTGTATTTCAATACTGCTTTAATACTTTTAGATTAGCAAACCAATGACATAGTTCGTTTCAAATCAAACGGACTTCGCCATTGGTTTAATACATCTCTGCAAGAAAATTCTCCAGACATCAATTTAAAATATTATAACGTGTTCACATACTATTAAAATTATATTGCTGAAAAAATTGAATTTATATTATTTTAATTGTCAATAATGTCGTCATTTTATGCAAAAAATTTAAGTATTAAATGGAATTTATACGAACCGCAGCATCGGGTGTTGCAAACGACAGTACTTTAAGTGAAGTCGAAATCACTCAGCTATTGTGTTTATTACTTTTGAAATTATATTAAATAGGTATGCCTACTTTCTTATATTATAGAAAAAATATAAGTATTTAATTCAGTCATTTACAATTAAACTACAGTTTGCCAGAAAGTGGTGGAAGATTCTCACTTAAACAAGTCTTTAATGAATGAAGATTTGGACTTGGAAAGTGACGACAGTAACGATGGTAATAAGTTAATTATAATTTAACTATAACGATGTTTACATAATTAAATTTTTGTTTAACTATATTTCTTCATACTTCGGAGGATGTAAATCAAGTTTTATACACAATTATCGTAGCATATTAGCTCTTGCTTTTATTTTGTTTTATATCTGAGAATTACTTTGCTGGATGGTCTTTAAACTTCTTTCATAACAAATAGCAGATAAGACTTGGATAAATAGTAATTATTCATACAGCTATACGATTCTCATTATAGACTACGCATAGCTCAATATAGTTCCATTACTGTAGTAAATTTAGTATATGGCTACCAACGTGATTGTTATCGATGTTATGTAACATTAACTAGTTGAAACATAACATAGAGAAAACTATAGATATTAATCAATCCAGTTTATCAATTGAAGTAACATGTCTGAAACTAAGGACCCATGCTTACGAGATAATAATAAGTAATTTCTTTTTCAGATGTTTCTGTAACTTTACCAACACACCAATGTAAAGTGTGTGGAAAAGTTGCAAAAAAAAATAATTACAAAGCGTACACCTGCGTTTCTTGTGCGGTGTTTTTTGGCAGACACGTAAGATTAGAAAAGAAAATAATTACTTGCGTTACTGGGCGTGGAAACTGTTCGACAATCAGAAGGAGAAATATTATCACATGCGACTTCTGCCGCTTCAGCAAGTGTCACGACGCCAATCTGAGGCACGAAATAATCACAAGTAAGTTGTGCTATTGTCTTAAATTACAAAAATACAATGTTATAATAATCATAACACGAAACAATTTACTAGGTTCTCCACGCTTTGTATTACCGTCACCTCAAATAGAAGACGAACAGGTAAGTGACGTACAATCATTATGGAAATTCAAAATTTGTTTTGATAGTACAAGATACTACTTCATAAAATGTTAACACTAATATGAATACAACATGTGCCGGATTTATGTTGGCACGTTTTCCTTTTGATTAGTCAGTTATCATGTGCAAGAAGTCACGACCCAATTGTGCGGGTCTCAAAAAGTACTGCCCCACTAACACTACTGCAGTGAATGCGTATTTTCATACAGGTGTTATCTTTCTAAACCACTCGCTGTATTTGTAATCTAAAGATTCTTTTAGTGGTTGCATGGACTCCAGATATAATTTTAAAATGATTATTACCACGTAGTGATTTTTGAGCTGAAGTTATTTTTATTTGTAAAAATAAAGTCTTATGTTACTGTATTAATTCTTTATGAATATATGGTAGCCCAAACTCAGTTAACCAGTGTAAAGATCATGTTGTCGTTTTTATTTACGTACTTTACATTTTTTTTTCATATAAAGTTGTAGAGATTTTGAGATCTTCTTGTTTCATATAAATATTACAGCGTTGACACTGGCAAAATGGATTTAAAACACTGAAAATTTGTAATTGGTCGTAAGAGCGAACCTTTCCAATAATCTGTTTACGTCTAGTGTTTATTCTAAATTTTGCTCACGTATGTGACATCTAAAATAAAGACCATCTTTTCATATTTTAAAAGGATCATATATATAAAATCTCGTGAGGCACTTCCCCCATGGCAAATTGCTCAAGTGTTACGTTGTCTTTTGACAGCTTACAAATTTGTTGTGGTTTTTAATTTTCTTGTAAATACTGCTTGCAAAAACGGTCAACTGACTTTTGAACAAATATGCATTAAAATTAAATTAATGAGTTTTAGAAAATATTCATTTTTCGTAATATTTTTCTATAAGGTTCTTTTTTTAGAGTAAAATTAAAATTAATTTTAATATTCTAGATCTTCCTGAACTTTGCCAGTACATTTACCGAATGCATGAAATACATGGAACAATACTACTACAAGTGGTTAAATTCTATTCCATCTTTTCGCCGGTTAAGTGAAGTAGAAAAGGTAAATAGTGTTTTCATTCCTACCATTACTTACCATTAATAAAAATGTATGTTAATGGCGTTTCCAATGGAGAAAATTTATGGGCACACTTA
Source organism: Centruroides sculpturatus (assembly GCF_000671375.1). NCBI lineage: Eukaryota > Metazoa > Arthropoda > Arachnida > Scorpiones > Buthidae > Centruroides > Centruroides sculpturatus. Next base: position 16,784 of record NW_019384830.1, read on the forward strand.
GTTAATTTTCTTTTTCTGCCGTAATACTTAATTTCGTGATCAGCTAACTAAAAAGAAAACTAAACACTTAATTAGTGCGACTAAACTGATTAAGTGTTCAGCAAACTAATGTGCAAAAGTAATCAAAAATATAGCAAGAATATAAAGTATTATCTAAAGTAGAAGCAGCAAAAGTTTGCTTCATAATTCTTTGAATAGTTTTCTGTGTAAGGGACCATTCAAGTATTACGACAGCAGTTATGGGGAGGGTAGAATTTGATTGTGTTTGTAGCTTATGATGCACGATTGCACCCATGATGTAATTATTTTTGTCGTTGGTCATCGCAAAACTATGTAGAAAAAACAATTAAAAACGTAAGAAATAAACGTTTGGTGACATAATTAAAGGTGGTTGTATCTTTCTGGATTGTTTGCTTTTTTTCGAATTTTAACATTAATATTTACTTTTTTGTAGAACGAGATAAGGCTGAAGACCCACGAAAGAGGAGCTGTCATGCAACTAGTAGAGAGATCTCTTAACGTTCATGAAATGCTAAGATTGCACAACTGTTTTATTTATATTGGTTCGGAATCACTTGAAAATTTTTTAATTATAATAAAGGACATACAGGAGCTAAGAGATCACGTAAACAACATAATAACCCATTCTTTTCTTAGACATTTAACTACAGTGCAAGCGTATAACGTTGTAAAACTCGATTTGATAATGCAAGATGGTATTACTTCGTTTTAATTAATGCTAATTTCTTTTAGATGATTTATATAATGTGTGATTTATGTTTTAGATGTGTTAATAACTGATAAACATTTGGAGGTAACTGACCTTCATGATTTCTTAAATAACATTATAGAAAATTTAATGGACTTCATGACAGACATGCTTGAAAAATTCGAAACTGACGAAAATTTTGAACAGATTGAGTCATTAAGGTGAGGAATTATTTTCTTTTTAAGTTTTCACAAAGCTGACTTGTTAATGCTATAAATCTTATGAATTTTTCAGCTTATTTGACTATTCTTCAGACATTCCTGAAGATAATTATCCTTACAATCAAATCCGCTATGTGCCTTGAACTGTGAGGTGTCAAATCTCGTTATAACATGAAATTCGTATTGTGCATTGCATTTTAACAGGTAAGTAAGGTTTTAATATATACAGAATAAAATATATTCGAAAATTAAACTTGTATTGTTTTTACAGTGTAATGGATGCCCTGCATTAAAATCCTGGTGTAAACTGACTTTTTGTATTTAAACAAACATTTTATCACAATTTTTAAATGTAAAGTTGTATTTAACTATTTTCTTTTTATTGTAGCAAATAAATATATTTATTGTCTGAAAAATTTGACTTGTCAAACTCTGAAAATCATTTGCATACGACAATTCTTCCGATACAACTAAATCTGTACCTACCTGGATGAGGCTAATGAACACTGGTAGTTGATTCGTATCTCACCAATAAGCTGGCTACGCAAAGTTTTTCGGGATTTCTGTATATTACACTTACGTAGGGGATCAGTTTTTCATAGAAAGTTGTCCCAGGTATGCCATTTGATAGAGTAAGTTGTATATACCATGTTAAGAGATAAAGGTTTTTCTGAGAGGTTCTGTTTGGGAACGAGTTTCCAAACAGAACCTCTCAGAGAAGCACTTAATGGACTAACAGAATTTCAAATTTACGTAATTGTTATCTTACATTCCCGGCTGTTGTAACATAACACGGCTTACATTGCCTGCTGTTATCATATAATAGTGTAAATGTGTCACATTTGACAATGTCGATTTTGGAATCGCTATTTTTTTACACCTCTGAACTGATAAAGATACCTGGAATGTGTCTGTGTGGTTTGTGTAGTTAAATATATTGGAATGGGTTAAGTACAAAGAAACGAAATTTTGGTACAGTAACTTATGTATAAGGGGCATCGATGCTATTAAATTGTGGTTAATGGTCGAGGGGTTGGGGAAAAATAAGACGTAAGGAATCAATAGTCGTAGCTCGTGATAGCAATTACGCGGGCAGTTTAGAGGTGCTAGGGGTGCAGCTGCAAATCCCCCTTCTGGAAGTTCAGGTAACTTCCCCATTCGAGTAAAGAGAAGTACTTCAGTTACATCTTTACATCTGTACATCTTTTACTGTACTGTACTGTACTGTACATCTTTTAGGAATCCATTGTAAAATGTTCTGGATTCGATGGTCTTTTACTGGCAACATTAATAGGATAGATACCCCATTAATTATTATTACTAATTATTCTCATTATCATTTGACTAAGGAATGACAGATGTATGGACGACAGTAAGAATTTATAGGTTTTTTCAAAATTACAGACCAATAAATGTTCTTAAGTCTTAAATTTTCGAGTAAAAACGTAAGAACGAAATGCAATGAGCACATTGTGTCGCTTGTTGACTCTTCTCTCGTCATAGGGTTTTTCTGCAATTGCAGCCTCTTGGGCTATGTTCTCCGATTTTTCGCCCCCTGGTGGTTAATTCGGGCGACCTGTGTGTCTGATGTATTGTTCTAAGGCACCCACACGCTGATGGGTCGATGTCATTGATGATGGACAGTAGATCGGGGTTAATGAGCAAGTCAGACAGGTGTTTATGGACAGAATCCTACTAAGAATGAGACGGTGTCCGTCGACTCAGAAGTGTTGTGTTGTTTCCTCTTTGTCGCAGTTATGACACACTGGTGAGTTCGCAAGGCGCCGAAGTTGCAGGAACGCTCACATTGTATTTCTATACTGCTTTAATACTTTTAGATTAGCAAACCAATGACATATTTCGTTTCAAATCAAACGGACTTTGCCATTGGTTTAATACATCTCTGCAAGAAAATTCTCCAGACATCAATTTAAAATATAAAATTTAATTATATGAATNAAGACCTAACCCACCCTTTGGACCTTCTGGCTTCCTCAATTAACGATCTACATTACTATTTTATTATAATTACAGGAGACTTCAATGCCAAATCATATAACTGGCACAGTCCCGTTGAGGATTCAAGGGGTTATCAAGTGGAAGAGTTTATGACTCAGCACCAACTGGTCTCTTTTAATACGAGCACCTTGCCTACATTTTCGTCAACCAACAGTGACAGTTGGATTGATCTTTGTCTTGGCTCCAGAAAACTCATAAAAAAAAATATACACTGTAATACTATAGATATACATTCTGCAAGTGACCATAACTATATTGAAACCATAATAGAACAGCAAACTCCAGTCCCAAGTATAATATCGCGCAAAAAACTAGTTGGGAACTTTATTTTCACCTAATACAAAGTAACTGGAGCTCTAGTGGTACTGCTTATATCTCGGACTCGAAAGGGATTGATACGACCGTTAACAAATTACATAAGGTTATACACGATGCCTACTATCAAGCCACCACCATCAAAACCATCAAGTGCTCTGCTTCTTGGTAAAACTCAGATCTAAACAATTAAAGTATCACTCTAAAAAGAACGAAAAAATTATTAAGGAAAGATGTGAATCCCACGAAAAAACAAAAAACTCGTAAGACATACATCAAGCTCTTCAGGGACTATAAGACTTCAATAAATAAACCTAGGTCCCTGGCCTGGAAAAACTTCTACACGGAGGCTGGAAGTGTTAACCCATGGTCTACGCCATATTATGTGGTAAATAAGAAATAAAAAGGATAGAAATTCCACCATCAATTCGGATCAATGACACAGAGTATACCAAGTCTGTTACAGAAACATATCACCATATCATTGAGGAACTTTTCTCTAATGACAGCAACAACAAAGACAACCAGTACCATACTGAAATCAGACAAAGCCTCCGGGAGGACTATGACAACATAAAGGACACCCCGTTTAACCCGCTGGAGATTGCCAGGAAATTCAACAAGCTCAAACATAAAAAAGCTTTAGGTCCGGACAAAATTACCGTAAAGATGGCCAAGATTGCATTTCAAGCGATCCCAACTACCTTTTCTATTATAATGAATAAGTGCCTAGAAGTGGGCTACTTCCCTACTAAATGGAAAAAAGCATCAATTAAATTAATTCCAAAGAACAGAAACTCAGCGCCATCTTCTGCCTCAAACTTCAGACCAATATCACTTCTGTCATTTATCGGGAAAGTGCTGGATGCTCTCCTTGTCAATCGTATTGTCTATCACTATGAGAGTAATGGTATCATGTGTAACCGGCAGTACGGCTTCAGGAAGGGGAG
>NW_019384830.1:22297-50850 GCF_000671375.1 Centruroides sculpturatus
TAAAATAATAATCGTCGCTATTGTATCGTTAAAAATTAGAAAATTAAGCTTCGTTTAAATACTGGCTCTCTTTCATGGTCGATCCAGTGTTGCCAGCTAAAACACGTAAAAATAATATTAAAGTAGCCAATACATAGCCAAATATTGTAGCGCCACATCACTAGCAGACATTTAAAATTTGCCGACTATAACTCTCGGCTAATCGAGGTGACGGTTAATCGAAGATCGGATAATCAAAGCTCTACGGTATTACAAATTAGTACAACTTAATTTTATAATAATTAAACGGAATATATTAAACTTATTGTTAAAATAAAATTAATTTAATTAAGATTCGTGATCAGTATGGCCCAAACCACTACGACTCTTCTACAATATACAAAAGAATATATCTATTATGATTCTGTAATGGCCATCGTTTATTTATAGATTAACGTTTTTCTTCGAATCTTATAGCACTTTTTTCACTGAAAGTGGAGAACATTGTCATTACCATTTGCTTAAGGAAAGACAGATGTATGGACGACAGTGAGAATTTATAGGTTTTTTTGAAATTGCAAACCAATAAATGTTTTTAATTCTTAAATTGTCAAGTAAAAAAGTAAGAACGAAATGCAATAAGCACATTGTATGTCTCTTCTTGACTCTTGTCTTGTCATAGGGTTCATCTAGAGATTGCAGCCTCTTGCGCTGTGTTTTTCGATTTGTTGCCGCTTGTAGTTAATTTGGGCGACCCGTGTGTCTAATGTATTGTTCCAAGGCACCCACTCGCTTATCGGTCGATGTCATTGATGATGGTCAGTAGATCGGGGTTGATGAGCGAGTCAGACCGGTGTTTAGAAACAGAGTCATACGAAGGGTGCGACGGGGTCCGTCGACTCGGAAGTGTTGTGTTGTTTCCTTTTTGTCGCAGTTAGGACACACTGGTAAGTCCGCAAGGCGCCGAAGGTGCAGAAGATTGTATTTCAATACTGCTTTAATACTTTTAGATGAAAAAACCGATGACATAGTCCGTTTCAAATCAAACGGACTACGCCATTGGTTTAACACATCTCTGTAAGCAAAGTCTTCATATATCAATTTTAAATATTATAACGTGTTCACATATAATTAAAATTTTATTGCTGAAAAAATTGAATTTATATTATCTTAATTGACAATAGTGTCGTCATTTTATGCAAAAAATTTAAACATTAAATGGAATTTATACGAGCAGCAGCATCGGGTGTTGCAAACGACAGTACTTTAACTGAAGTCGAAATCACTTGGGTATTCTTGTGTTTATTATTTTTTAACTTATATTAAATAGGTATGCTTAATTTCTTATATTATAAAAATTGTAAGCATTTAATTCAGTCATTTATAATTAAATTACAGTTTGCCAGAAAATGATGGGCGATTTTCACTTAAACAACTCTTTTTTAATGAATGAAAGTTTGAAAAGTGAAGACAATGAGGATGGTAGTAAGTTAATTATAATTAACTATAACGATGTTTACATAAATAAATTTTTGCTTAACTTTATTTCTTTATACTTCGGAGAATGTAAATCAAGTTTTATACATAATTATAGTTGCATACATCGTACGGTTTTTTTTTTATTATTTGTTGGATAATCTTTAATCTTCTCTCATAACAAATAGCAGATAAGACTTGGATAAATAGTAACTATCCATACAGCTAGTCGATTCTCATTATAGACTACGCGTAGCTCGATATAGTCTGATTAGTGTAGTAAATTTAGTATATGGCTACCAACGATTGTTATCGATGTTATGTAACATTAACTAGTTGTAACTGCTGAATACCATACACGAGCAGAAAACTTTTTTTTTCCTCGCGGTGTTCGTGCGTTTAACATGTAAGTAGGAGCAATTTTGCATAGAAGTCCAACTGTGTGGACTTTGTATGGCGATATGCCGGTGTGGAGTGCCTTTTTTGCAGATCGTCCATATAACAGACTGGATTGATTAATATCGGTAATTTTCTTTATCAGTTAAAGTCACATGTTTAAAACTAATGGCCCATGCTTACGAGATAATAAGTAATTTCTTTTTCAGATAGTTCTGTAGCTCTTCCAACACATTAATGTGAAGTTTGTGGAAACGTTGCAAAAACAAATCATTACAAAGCGTACACCTGCATTTCTTGTTACAAGTGGAAAGCTCAGTAAGAACCTGACTTTGCTGGTGTTCCACTAGTCAAGAAGTTGGCATGCTAGGTCCAACCAGGACCCCTATTGGCTTTTGGCACTGTCTTCTCTGGTGTCCTCGGAAATATTGTTGATTNTTTCTTTTATTACTTTGCTGGATGGTCTTTAATCTTCTCTCATAACAAATAGCAGATAAGACTTGGATAAATAGTAACTATCCATACAGCTAGTCGATTCTCATTATAGACTACGCGTAGCTCAATATAGTCTGATTACTGTAGTAAATTTAGTATATGGCTACCAACGATTGTTATCGATGTTATGTAACATTAACTAGTTGAAACTGCTGAATACCATAGACGAGGAGAAAACTTCCTTTTTCCTCGCGGTGTTCGTGCGTTTAACATGTAAGTAGGAGCAATTTTGCATAGAAGTCCAACTGTGTGGACTTTGTATGGCGATATGCCGATGTGGAGTGCCTTTTTTGCAGATCGTCCATATAACCGACTGGATTGATTAATATCGGTAGTTTTCTTTATCAATTGAAGTCACATGTCTGAAACTAATGGCCCATGCTTACGAGATAATAAGTAATTTTTTTTTCAGATGGTTCTGTAGCTCTTCCAACACACCAATGTGATGTTTGTGGAAACGTTGCAAGAACAAATCATTACAAAGCGTACACCTGCATTTCTTGCTACAAGTGGAAAGCTCAGTAAGTTTTAATTAAAGTTTATTTAAGCACAAATTGATTACATTTCAGCACGCAGCCTGTGAGATAACATTCTATATATGATCAGTACAAGCTTTTGGGCCCGACAAAGTATATGCCATATTCCCCAGATAGCATAACAGGGATGGGGAGATATAGCTGAGGGGAATTGAATGTACAAATTCACAATTATTTGAGACATAGTAATTAGCAGTACAGAGTTGCATGTTAACAAAAGATATGAGTATACATAAACATGTATAGAACATATATTGCTGAACAGTTTTTACAGATGAGATAATACCGCATATGGTGATGGGTGTTGAGGGTGGTGGGGGAGTACCATTTGTACTAGCAGTCTATGATGATGTAGTTATTATTTTCTTTTTTCCATATAGTGTCTATGGTGCCACGGTAGAGGGTTGTAAATTCTTTTTGCGTGAATAATTTTTTGTCTGTTTTTATTTTGATGTTGGTTTCGTCCTTTATTTTGCTGATTGTGAGTGTGGCGTTCCACCTTTTCTTGTCATAGTAGAGGGCACATCTTGCCTTCCATATGAATCTTTTTGACAAAGCAACCAACCAATTAATGCAGTAAGTGTTTTGATTTTTCACAGGATAGTCCATGTGATATATTATCGTGTTACTTGATAGTTTCACTTTGAAAATTTTGTAGAACCAGTTCCAGATTTTGGTCGCGAGAGAGCATTCAATGTAAAGATGGTATATACTTTCATTTCTGTTGCATCTTGGGCATCTTGCGTTGGAAATGCAATGATATCTATGAATGTACTCTTTGGTCATGGTCACGTTGTTGATGGCTCTCCATGCTGTCTCTCTCCATTCAGCCGAGAGTCTGCCGAGATTAAGCCAAGTTTCGCTCCATTTGATGGTACTATTTGTTATGTTGATGTTTGGACTTTGGAAGTGGATGTTACGGTAGATGACACTTGGTTTAATGTCTGCATTAATTTGATTGTTGTTCATGAGTGTTTTAATCGTGGTTCTCCATTCGGTGAGGTGCTTATCACTGTGTAGTAGGAAGGGTCTTTTAGGCTGGTCAGGTATAAGATGCCTGATAGTGGGGCCCAGAATGTAAATAGCTACATCCCGAAGAGGATGCCGCTGAGAATGGATGGCATTGAGGATGTTGGAGACCTGTAGGGATTGTTCAAGTGACTTTAAGTCCCACACACGCCAACCACCATGGTCAAGGTGGTTTTTCATCACGTTCCTGCTGAGAGGTTCAAAATCACTCTGCCATATGTACCTGAATATAAGTTTTTCTAGTTTATTTGCGTCCTGTTTACTCAGGTTTGTTATGTACATTGTGTACATTATTTTAGCTGTGAGAACTTTGTTTGAGATGACGACTCTTTCGGGTAGATAAAGCCAGACTTTTTCCCAGTTAGTTATTGCATTTTTGATTCTTTTTTCCATATCTTTGAGGTTGTTGTTATTTTTATTTTTGCCATACCACACACCTAGAATCTTGGTATCGCTGACTACTTTGAATATTGTGCTATCTAGTTTGACTTGCCCATTTAGATTTAGTATTTTGCTTTTATCATGGTTTATTCTCATTCCGGTTAAGTCACTGAAGCTGTTTAGTTTTTGAGTAATTTTATTGAGGGAGATATTGTCGTTTATAAAGAGGTTTACATCGTCTGCGTGAGCAATGTATTTGATTTTATCTGTGATTCCTGGGAGGTATACTGGAGTGATGAGGTTGTCGTTGTTTATCATGGTGAGTAGACATTCTAGGTAGATGGAGAATAGGACCATAGAGTAGGGACATTCCTGCCTTACGCCCGCTTCACAGTTTATAAAGTCTGTGTCTTTGTTATTTATAGTGATTTTGGTCCTAGGGTTGTCATATAAGATTTTGATTCTGTCAATTTCTTTTTCGCATAGTCCGAATGTCTCTAAGATTTTCCATAGTATGTCTCTATTAACAGTGTCGAAGGCTTTTTCGACGTCGATGGATAGTATTGAGAGAGGGGTTTTTCTCTTATGGTAGATCTCTTGAATGAGGTTCAGGAACATTATATTATTTTGGATTGAACGGTCTTTTATTCCAGCAGTTTGGGTGATACTGATATGGTTTTGAAATAGCTCCTCTATTCTTTTGGCTATTATGATGCTATAGATCTTGTATTCAGTATTAAGGACCGTAATCGGTCTATAATCACCTACTTGTCCACTTTCACTGCCTTTTTTGTTAATTAATTTTATTCTACCAATATTAAAATCCTGTGTGAATGTATCCATATTGTATAAGATGGTGAGGATATCAGCAAGATTGTCTTTAAAGAAGCGATAGAATTCTGCAGGTATGCAGTCTATGCCAGGCACTTTTCTTATATGCAGTTCATCTATTGCGTTCGTAACTTCTTTTTTGGTGATTTCTTTATTGATTTTTTCTTCTTGTTTGCTTTTTATTGGTATAAGTTGTTTTTTAATTGTGTCCCATATGTTCCAATTTGTATCTGGTTTGCTGTAGAGTTTTGTATAAAATTTCTGGAACTCAGTCATGATGCGTTGTTCATCTGCTATGTGTACCCCATTCACAATAAGGCTGTTTAGGGATTTACTTTCACTGGGTTTGATTTTCTTTTTGAAGACTATTTTTTCAGTGTGTCTTTCAATTCTCATCCTACTCATCTTATGCCTGATATAGCTGTCTTTTACTTTGTTTTCAAATTCCTCAGTGATGTTATTTTCGATTTCCATGGCTGCTTCTTTTTCATTGTTTGTAATTTTTCTGCTTAATTCTCTTTGTAGGGTTTTTATTCTGTTGAAGTTGTTGCTTTTGATTCTGTACCATGTGTTATTAGTGATGCTGGTAATCCTCTTTTTTGCTTCTAGCCATTTCTGCCAGGTGGGGTTTATTTTTAGGTTGTCTAGTGTTGTTTTTGCCTCATTTTGGAAGATGGTATCAGATAGGATGTTGTTATTTATTTTAATGTTACTATATCTGTTATTGTTGCTTTTTAATTCAATGTCTAGATTTACTAGTTTATGATCGGAGAGCCTTCTGCCATTGTTGTTGAGGTAATTGTTGTTGATGTTAGCTATTTTGCCTAGGTTCTTACTTATGTATATCCTATCAAGTCTCTCTTTTATGCCGTTAGCTTCCCATATATATCCACTGTCATGGGGGTATTTTGAACGGTAGGCATCCTTTAATTCGTACCCATCTATAAGGTCTTTGAGGTATTGGCGAGAGCCATCAGGGAAGAGATGGGAGTTTTTGTCAGATTGTGTAAGGACACAATTAAAATCACCAGCAATCAGGAGTTCTCTTCCTCCTATTAGATAATTTGGAAGGTTGGTGAAGGTGGTTTTCCTATCAGCTAGCTGAGGAGGAGCATAGATGTTGATGATTCTTAGCATTTTATTATTTTTGTTGATATCGACACTTAGAATATGCCCATTTGTGTCTGTTCTAAAGTCACTAACGCTGATATTTCTGTGGACCATTGTGATAACACCTGCCCCTCGCCTTGGGGCGAAAGAGACATATATGTTGTAAAAAGTAAAGAGTTTTCTGAGTTTTCTTAGATCGTAGAAATCATACATATTTGTATCCTGTAATAGCAGGATGTCCGTAGTCTGTGTAGCTACCAGGTTGAGGAGATAAATTTGTTTACCTTCGTCCCTGAAGCCCGAAATATTAATTGATTTAATATTTAGGTTGTTAAAATTGAATGTTACTTTTGAGTGGTCTGGGATTGTACCCTTTTGCTTTTCCTGGTTTTTTTCTTATCCACTTTAGTTATAATTTTTTCTACCTCATCTATTATTTCTTCTCTCGATAGGCTCGCATCTAGGCCTATCGAGAGAATTTTATCCCTTACATCAGCGGTTTTTTTGTCCTCATCTATTCTTTCTTCTATACTATTCTTATTTTCTCTGCTATCTTTTTCCTTCTCTCTAATTCCTACTCTTTCTGTTTCGTCCTCGCTTTCAGTTTGCTTTTCTCTAGCCATTTCTCTCTCCTCATTGTTTTCATCTTTCTCCTGATTGATATTAATTTGTTTTGTGCTTTCTTCCCCCATTTCATTTTCATTTGTCTCTTGGGTTTGTTTACTGTTTTCCCTCTGTATTTTTATCCTTTCTATGCTTTTTTCCCTTTTCTTTCTCTTTTCGTTATTTCTACCTCCCGTCGTACAGATCTCTGTTATCGTTGGTTCAGGGCATTTGTCTGCCATGTCGTGTATTTGGTGACAGCAGTATCACGCCAGGCAGTCCCTCACCAGATGGTGGGGACTTTTGCACCTATGACATAGTTTAGTCTGGCAGTCCCTAATTTCATGAGAGACACTCCCACATCTCCAGCATTGCTTCTTCCTACCAGAGTAGCATAGCTCGACTTTGGTTCCTAATATATCAATGAAATTAGGGAGCAATTTCCTAGTTTTCATTATAACCCTGTAATTCCCAGTTTTAAATTTCCTGTTGTTGTTACAGTGTGTGTTAGGACTTTTATCACTTTCCCGTATTGTGTTAGAATGTCCCTAATCGCGTCTTTGTCAGCCTCATTTAATACGTATCTAATAGTTACCATCAAAAGACCCTCCTCTAGACTTGCGCATGTATAATTCAAATCGCCTACCTTTAGGGTGTGACCCACCAGTTTCTCCTTGGCGTCCACTGTTGTCAATCCTATCTCCACTATGTTGTTAGGCTTAAAGCATATCTGTTCCACTTCGCCTAACGATCCTGTGATTTTTTCGCATGCGTTGATTATGTCCAACATCTGAAGTCTTTCCTTGGCGACTATCCTTATTGATCTCACAGTTGTATACTTCTTTATTCTTTCTTCTTCCGAAGTTTTCGAGTCAGTTTCCATTTCACTCGCCTGTTCTTGGGATTGTTCCATCATCGGCATTGCAGTCGTATCCGTCGAGGAGTTTTCCTTGCGTCCATCATAGGCGTTGGGATTCGATGATTCTGCTGGGTCCAAGTCGAGGAAGCATCCATCAGAATCTGGAATCGTAGCTGGTGCATAGGCAATATGCGATGGTGTAGCTACTTTGGCGTAGCTGCATGTGGGTATTGGCGTCTCCATCATGGCAGTTTCAAAGGAGATGATGCTAGAAGCATGGGTGCTGGTACCCAATTTCACTACGCAGGGTGATCGTGAAGCCACAGAGGGAGTGGCCCGTGGGTCTTTCACAATAGTATTCCAAAGTTTGTCTTGTAAATCACACATACGGTGGGTACTAGGTGTGTCCAATCCAAGTGGTGTGTACAAACATCATAAAGAGAACCACACCACAGGTGTGCAGACAAAGTGGCACTAAACAAGTAACAGTCCAAAGGTAGTAAGTACAAGGTGCACAGAAATAAACACACAGTGCTTCACACACGGCGGTTGGCCAAGATCAATAACAGTAGAGGAAAGTAAAAACAGTGACCCCCTATAGGAGAAACCAAGAAGATGTGGGGAAGGTCGAAAAGTAGTAGGTTGGGAAGAAAGTGGAAAGCAGCAGTAAACTGCGTACCCCTCGATAGAGAAAGTTTGTCAATTGACCCGCGAATACACGATGTGTTGCAACCGTACAAACAAATCAGTTGACAGAAGTAAGACGGCTGTAGTAAAGTAAAGTAGACGTTAGAGTACTAAATACTTACCAAAACTGAAACAGATACTACACACCTGATCCAAGTTAAAAAGCTCAGTAAAAACCTGACTTTGCTGGTGTTCCACTAGTCAAGAAGTTGGCATGCTAGGTCCAATGAGGACCCCTATTGGCTTTTGGCACTGTCTTCTCTGGTGTCCTCGGAAATATTGTGGATTCTCTCTGCACCAGTGCGGTCAACCAGTATCATCTTTGGAATACAGCTTGCTACAGGTTTTTACATTGGTGTTCTTGGAGACTTCCCTCTGTGGTTGTTTNAGGACCCCTATTGGCTTTTGGCACTGTCTTCTCTGGTGTCCTCGGAAATATTGTGGATTCTCTCTGCACCAGTGCGGTCAACCAGTATCATCTTTGGAATACAGCTTGCTACAGGTTTTTACATTGGTGTTCTTGGAGACTTCCCTCTGTGGTTGTTTTTTTCTGCGGCACCTCTACTTGAGGCGGCTTCCTGCTCCTCTTAAAATTTGGAGATCTTCAGTACAACTTTTCCTAGACTCGGCTACACTTGTGCCTGTGGATTATTTTGAAACTCCCTTCTCTGCCAAGTCTACAGTGCTCTGGTAAGTCTCGTTTTGTTCTCACTGCCAACCAGCCTTCTTCTCTCTGTCCTAGTTAAACACTGTTTTCTGGGACAGAGTTTACTGCCAACTGGCATCTTTTTTCTGTCCAAAGACACAAAAACTACACTCTTCTGGTTTGCAATTACACACTTTACCATCATCATGTCATCTCTCAACCAAGTGAGTGGTCAGCATGAAGACAGTACGACTAACTGTAGTGTAAATATCACTTCACTGCAATACTCGATACTAAGTGAAGCTAATCATCATCTGCTCAAGATATTAAATCTAATACCAGAGAAATACGGTTCGAACATTGGGACTGAAAACGCAAAGAAATGCGTGACCATGTCACTCATTTTTATGTTTGTTTGGGACAGTTTTACGGCATCCTGAAAGAAGTGACGTTCAAGAATTCCCCGCGCTCTGTCTCCACTCCGACTGTAATTAAATCTCAGCCAATTTCTTATGCTGATGTCACCAATCTCAACGCAAGACCTAGTGCAACAACCATTGCCAGACTTTGAGACACAAGACTTTGAGAAACAAGGTAAACTATGAAGGCACAGGAGGCGAATTTGCTGTCCTTTTATATCTGAAGACTGAGGAAGACGGACAAAACACTAATATGAATAACATAGAAATGGAAATTAAGAGACAAATAAAGCCACATAAGCTTAAATCAGTAAGGCATGTGAGAGGAGATGGCATTTGTTTTTGCACAGATAGCCACAAAGAAGCTGAGATCTTAGAAGGGGCAATAAACAAAATTCCAAACATTGCAAATAAGGTACAAAGCAAAATATCAGAGGGAAAAAGACCTTGGGTAATACTAACTAATGTTCCAATATCAGTCAACGAAGCAGACATAATTCTTATGATTTATGAAGAGAACGACATTCTTCACACTATGACCCGTGAAGAATTCGAAAATGCAACAAGGATAAGCACCGTCCTATTCAGAAATACCACCAAAGAAAACTGTCGACACATAGTGATATCTACTACATCCAAAATAAGGGATCTACTTGTAAGACTGAAACATATTGCCATACAGTGGGCAAAAATAAATGCTAATGACTACATACTATTGGTGAGGTGCTACGAATGTTGTGGTTATAATCACCTTTCGAAGAATTGCATTAATAAACAGAGGTGTAGCGACTGCGGCAAAGGACATAGATTTAGGAAATGCCGCAAACTAGACTGTGAACCTTGCTGTGTCAATTGTAAATGTCAAAACAAGGATCTACCAGAACAGGACAAATATGATATCAGACACAATGCCCTCAACCCACTGGTAGGACTACCTTTAAATTCCTGCCTAACATTCCCAACCGTCTCTCTCTCAACCACATAAATGGCAACTATTTCACCAGCCAACTCCTCACTGGCCATGGGAACTTTCGCCAATATCTCAACAGATTCCACCACAGCGATACCCCCTTCTGTCAGTGTGACAGTGGCTATATAGAAAATCCCCTGCACTTCATCTTTGATTGCAACCTCTATGACACACAGAGGGATCAACTCATTCACAAAGCCCTCACTGAAGGATTCAACTGGCCCTGCACGCCCGATCTCCTCATCAACAACAGTGCCACCTACAATGGACTTACCGATTTTATCCGGGAAACCGGCGCTTTAAATCCAAACTTCACCAACCGGAATCAGACAAGGGACTCTTCACACGACAGTTGACCTCTACACCAGGGGCCGCGTTATAACCGGCAAAACATGCACCTGTTTGTAACTATCACCATTTTCAACTCCGGTATTTATATTTATTCTATAACCACAAAGCTTTTCTTTCATATGTAACGCGCCATTATTACGTGTACACTCTTTCTTTTTGCATACCGCACATGTATCCACCTATTTATATTACTGCGTTGTTCGCGCTGACGATTTCTCTCATCTTCACCATCTTTCCTATCACACTTCTACCCCCCTTATCCATTACCCCTTCTCCCTTTTTCTTTTCACCCAGGCGATACCCATGAGTAGTCCTGGTCTTCCGCCCCTTTCATTAAAAAAAAAAAAAAATAAAAATGCCCTCAACCCACAGTGCCCTATCACTATCAGAATGAAGGAACTGACAATATGCCAGACCAATTATGGGGTGTAATCCAAAAACAAATAATTTGAGGTTACTGCAGGTCAATTTGCAGAAATGCAAGGCAGCGACGACTGATGCCTTCTATCAAGCAACAAACAGGAAAATTGATATTCTTACTATTCAAGAACTTTATGTATATAAGAACATAATTGCAATGTNATAGTAATTTTAATTTAAAAAAATAATGCATTCCAATTTTTTTTCTTTTGCTTATTTTATTATTTTAGATTTACTCAATCTTATTTTCTCATCATTATCGTAAACTAAAATTTTAAAAAAATGAAAATTTATCGATTATAGTACTTTTATTTTTAATAGCCAGAGGGCGCTTATCAACTGAAAGGAATGTTAGTCTTCGTGTGGTGGATTTCAACGTGGTTTTAATGTTGTTTAAGATTCCAGAATATTGTTCTTAATTATCGAAACTTTATATCTAAAATCATTGTTTTATTTCAAAATGTTTTTTTAATATAGCAAATTGCATTATTTTTCTCTGTACACTCGTAAATTGAAATTATTTACATGAAATGTACATTTATAAACTCAAAACATTAAATTACATCAACCTTAATTTCGATTTTCATTTATAAATGATTCTACCGATTCATTTTGTCGATATTATAATGACTATCAAAACTTAAACGCTAGTCATTTGCTAATTATCGAAAATTCTCTCATTTTTAATCGAATTGGTCGTTTAATTTAAATTGCAAATAACTGTAAATGAAAGAATATTTTGTTTTAATATATCTATAAAAATATACGTTAATATTACTTAAATTAATTTAACATTTTTACCTCAATTTAAACAATTTCAGACAAAATATAACTTAAATGTCCTTGAATTGTTAGACTCATCCCAATGTTTTGTGAATTTACACGTGTGTTAAAGGAATTCTTTCTCCATATAGGTCAGTTATTTGGAGATGTATTTATATATATATACAGTACACTATTCTTACCCTTCGTACTCATTACTGATCGGAATTACACGTTTAAAAATAATATAAGGAATATACAATAGCGTAAATTTAATAAATATATACGGAAATATAATTTAAAATATAATTATATTCATTATATATTTCGTGTATCATATTAGTTAAGTCATTTAATTTTATAGTTTCATCTTCAGTCGTCTTATCGCTTATTCACAGCGTATGTTCTGATAAAAACACGTGTTTAATTATCAAGCATACGAAGCAATCCATAAACGGAACCGGAAACACAGTTGATCACGTGTTATCCGGAAAATTCGGGAAACTTCTAGAAGCTTCTCAACTTAGCTTTATCACCGTTGTATTATACAACTTCCTTTAATGTAGTGCACGGCGAATGCTGCCGTAACTTTACTAATTCGAGAAAATTTATTTAATTTTAATAAAATTATTATTTATAAATACGTTAAAGTAAAAAATTATTTTTAAGTTTGTCAAAGGATTTGCAAATTCGCTACGATCAGCGACAAGAACTATTTTCGCGTAGTGATACCCGCCGTTAATAAAAAGCAAAACCGGCGTTGCAGTATTCAAATCAGTGGAGTAACTCGCTGAATTAAATCGTGTCTACAAAGGTAAGTTTTCCATAAAGAATACTCTGGAATCTTCAATTACTTTGTGAAGTAATGGTAATAACGAGTTTGTGTGTGGTTTTCAGATGCCTGCCGAAGTTAATATGATGGAAGAAGACGTTGAAACCTTCGCTTTTCAGGCGGAGATCGCTCAGTTGATGAGTTTAATCATTAACACTTTCTATTCGAACAAAGAAATCTTCCTTCGAGAATTGATCTCAAATGCTTCTGATGTACGTAAGCCTACATACATTTATTAATATTTAAGTGAATATATATATATTTTTATCTAAATGGCATTTCGTTTCTATTTACAGGCGTTGGATAAGATCAGATATGAAAGTCTTACAGATCCTTCACGTTTGGAAAGTGGAAAAGATCTTTACATCAAAATTGTTCCAAATAAAGACGAACGTAGCCTTACTATTATTGATACTGGTATTGGAATGACAAAAGCAGATTTGATCAACAATCTGGGTACAATTGCCAAATCTGGCACTAAAGCTTTCATGGAAGCATTACAAGTAAGAACTAATAATAATTTGGAAATCACTTTTGAAGAAGTCTTTATTTGCATGTTCTTGGATTTTAATTCTTGTTTTTTCTTTTTCATAGGCTGGTGCTGATATATCTATGATCGGTCAGTTTGGTGTTGGTTTTTATTCTGCCTACCTTGTTGCTGATAAAGTAACTGTAACCACACGCCATAATGATGATGAACAGTATACATGGGAATCTTCTGCTGGTGGATCATTCACTGTTAGATCAGATCATGGTGAGTGGTATTTTGTGAATTCCTTTGCTTTACTTTGTTCCCAAGACTTCAGTGCTAAAATGGATGTTCAATGTTCCGTACAGGTGAACCACTTGGTCGTGGAACAAAGATTGTTTTGCATCTGAAAGAAGATCAGACTGAGTATTTGGAAGAGAAGAGAATTAAAGAAGTGGTTAAGAAACACAGCCAGTTCATTGGTTATCCAATTAAGTTACTTGTCCAAAAAGAGAGAGAGAAAGAAGTATCAGATGATGAAGAGGAAAAAGCTGAAACTGAAGAACCTGAAGAAGAGAAGGAAGAGCCAAAGATTGAAGATGTAGGAGAAGATGAGGCAGAGGATAAAGACAAAGATAAGAAGAAAAAAAAGAAAATTAAGGTTTGTAAAAACTTAACTAGCTTTTTAAACATTTCCACATAAAATGCCAATTTATTTACAGCTTGGCTTTAACAAACTTTCCTCCTTTTAGGAAAAATATACTGAGGATGAAGAATTGAATAAAACTAAACCAATATGGATGAGAAACCCAGATGACATTAGCAAGGAGGAGTATGGTGAATTCTACAAAAGTCTGACTAATGATTGGGAGGACCACTTAGCTGTTAAACACTTTTCTGTAGAAGGACAATTAGAATTCAGAGCATTGTTGTTTGTGCCAAAGAGAGCTCCATTTGATCTGTTCGAAAACAGAAAGCAAAAGAATAACATTAAATTATATGTTAGGAGAGTCTTCATTATGGACAATTGTGAAGATCTAATGCCAGAGTATTTGAATTTTATGAAAGGAGTAGTTGATTCAGAAGATCTGCCACTGAACATTTCCAGAGAAATGTTACAACAGAACAAAATCTTGAAGGTTATCAGAAAGAATCTTGTGAAGAAGTGTCTAGAAGTTTTTGATGAAATTGCAGAAGACAAAGAAATGTACAAGAAATTTTATGAACAGTTCAGCAAAAATTTGAAGGTATGTTACAATAAGTTACTTTATTTTGTTTTTTAATTACATAAATTGTTTTTCTAAAATTTCTTTTCTTTTTCAGCTTGGAATTCATGAAGATTCCCAAAACAGGAAGAAACTGGCTGAATACTTAAGATACTATACCTCTGCTTCTGGTGATGAGATGTGTTCCCTAAAAGACTATGTATCACGAATGAAAGAGAATCAAAAACACATATACTTCATTACAGGAGAATCTAAAGAACATGTAGCTAATTCTGCATTTGTAGAAAGGGTTAGGAAACGTGGTTTTGAAGTTGTATATATGATTGAACCTATTGATGAATACTGTGTCCAACAACTAAAAGAATATGATGGAAAACAACTTACCTCAGTAACCAAAGAAGGATTAGAATTACCAGAGGATGAAGAAGAAAAAAAGAAAAGGGAGGAAGATAAAGCCAAATATGAGAATTTATGCAAAGTCATAAAGGATATTCTAGATAAGAAAGTTGAAAAGGTAAATTTTGTTTTTCCTCAGTTTTTTTAAGAATTCTAAATATACTGTTTTTACTTAACTTCTTTTTTCCATTTTAGGTTGTTGTTTCAAACAGGCTAGTCACATCTCCATGCTGCATTGTTACAAGTCAGTTTGGTTGGACTGCAAATATGGAGAGGATTATGAAGGCTCAGGCTCTACGTGACACCAGCACTATGGGTTACATGTCAGCTAAGAAGCACCTAGAAATAAACCCCGATCATCCAATTGTTGATACTTTAAGACAAAAGGCCGATGCTGATAAAAATGACAAATCTGTTAAGGTAACTTTTATTTCTATTAATGATTTTTCCTATCCTCACTTTAAAGATTGCATCATACTAAAACAAATTATTTTTTTTAAGGATCTGGTTATGCTACTTTTCGAAACTTCAATGTTGTGTTCAGGTTTCACACTCGAAGATCCCCAAACTCACGCATCACGCATCTTCCGTATGATTAAATTAGGATTGGGAATAGACGATGAAGAGATCGGCGGTGCAGGTGACGCAGCAGTAGAAGAAATGCCTCCATTAGAAGGTGACGAAGAAGATGCATCTCGAATGGAAGAAGTTGATTAAACTAATGTTCATGTTTATAAACTCATTTGCTCATTCCATTTACTGTAGTATATTTATTATTTGTTGTATTTAATTCGTGTTCGTTTTTTACAAATAAAAAATTTAAAATAAAATATTTGTGTGTGATTTTTGAAAGTTATAAATCTAATTCTGCTTTTAGTAGATGGTGTTAAAAATTACTTAAATCCGGTTTTTATCTAAAAAAATTTGAAAAATGCGCCATATGTAGGTGGCGTTATTTTGGCTAGTTGATTGAATAGTTAAGTTGGCAAGTGACGAAAGTCGGCCATATGCCAGGTTGCGTATGAAGGCGTTATGTTAGAGTAGTGGCAGTCGTAGTAAAATGACCATAACTATGGCAGATGATGTAGTTTTCGATTTGCTTCATCTGGAAATAACGTCTACTATATTCAGAACTACTGAGAAGGACGAAAAAGTGAGTCAGCTGGCAAGTTTTTATCGGAAAGTGTATATGTAAGATTACGGCATGTTTTAAGTACGAATTAGAAGGGATTTGTTTTTAATTTGATATGTATTTAATTCGCTGTAAATTAAGCTTCGAAAAGCACGTTTAATTGTTTTCTTATCTAGTTCGTTTAAAATCGGCTCGCTAGTTTCGAAACTTGCTGCTAATATGTATAAACTTAAAACTAAGATTTATGCATAAATATGATTTCTGTTCTGCGTGTATAGCTTTTAAAGCTTCCAAATGATGCCATTCGTTTCCAATAAGATCCATTCATTAAGTATGCTTTGTGACACTGTGTAGCAAAGACCCCCTCAGTTTGTGGAGTCTTTAAAAAATAAGAAAATCTTATATCCTATATTATAAAAATTAAAAAAATTTTTCATAATGTAGTTAATTCCTCCCTTTTAAAATATTCTGCAAGGGTCAACCAAATGTTAATCAGCAAAAATTTGCCTTATTTTGATTTCCCTTCCCTCACCGATCATCAGAAATCAAGTTAGTGCCCAATTATGTGATCAGAAGTTAAACCATTTGCAAGTAGTAATTCGAACACAAATCATTTATTGTATTCATTCAGACACTTGGCCAATCTCATCATTAAATTTTATTTAGTGGTTATGTGTTCATCTGCGTTCATTTGCAAATATACAAATTCTTTTTAGATAGTGATGACTGCAGAGAAAAATAAATTATGGTTCAGTCTTGCATCATCAAAGACTTGCTCTCCCTCCATCATTGCTAGCAATTGCCAGATACAAACAAATTCTGTTCCCCATAAACTGCTGACATAATACTTGAATTGTCTCTAGAATGTAATATTAGGGTTACTGTAACAGTTGAAGGCAAAATATGGACAGATTAGCATTAAAAGTACTTGGATGGCAAAATAAAGGGAATTTATTCATGTTTTTCAATCTAGTCTAGTAAATGGAGGCATATAATATAAAGTTTCAATTTACAATTTACCTTGGGACACAGAATGCAATTTTAAATGAAAGAAAACTATTTTATCACTTAGACAACAAGTACTATCGAATTAAAAAACCATTATAATGAATGTGTGCATGTTCTCTAAGCAACAGAGCTGTTACATTTGATTATACAATGTAGCCATTTAACCAACAAATACAATAATAATTATCAAATATTTAAGCACCTTTTGTCAGATTTAAATCTAAATGGTTATGATTTAACTATTAACTGTGTTATTGGTTGGAAAGTACAGACATTTTGTTATTTTTTCTAAGTATAGTACGAACACGGACAGAGCCTTTAAAGTATGGACTGTCTGTACTAAACACGGACATATGGTAACCCTAGTAATATACAATACTTCCATGCACAGAGTATATACTATTTAAGTAAGGAATCATCATTAATGATACAATAGCTCATAAAGATACTGATGATAATCTAAACAATGTATGGTATAGTTTTTATATGTTGTAGGCCTACTGTTTTGATTATTACATTTTTCCATCTACAGATATAAAACTATGATTATGAAAAACTATTAACACTTCTGAATTCCTCCAGAACACTCAATGGAAAATATAAGGATGTTCTCATTAAAATTTATGATTTAAACTTTTTGGTATGGTGATGGGACAGAGAAGTCCCAAAACATGTTTAACTAATAAAAGATTTGACTCCTATATTCTTCTTAGTGGTTGATTTAATCTGATTTCATGTGGAGTTGACCTATGCTAAAACAGAACTATGATTTTAATACATTTTGATAACTTTAAAAATTTGAAATATAATTGAATTACATCAAATCTCCTCTGTTTATAAATGTTCAAATTTTTTGCAGTTATTTATTTATTTGCTATTTTCTGTATTAACTTTATACTAGAATGCATTCTTCCAAATTCTCTCTTATGTAATTTATGTTCTTTAAATTTAAAATAAATGTATAAATTTAACATTCTAATCGAATATTATTTATATCAAGCAGATCTGATAATAGAATTAAAAATGGTTTGAAAACATTAACCTTTCTACAATTAAAATATTTTCTGGTTTTTTAAATGTTTCAAGTTATTTTGTATGATATGAGATTTTATATCCTAATCATAATGGTAGACAAAGTTTGTAATACTCTGTATTGTATGTATGTAGTGCAATGCATTATTTTTTCTGATTGCTGTAGTTAATATTATCAATTAATGTTTTACAACTAAATTATTTGAGTCTATGTACTGACAAAACAAATTTTTAAATAACTATAATCAGTATTGTTATTAAAACATATGATCTGTAATATCAAATATCTTGTTTAGTATTTTTACTATTTATAATTAGATATTTTTTGATAGTCTTCCAAATAGGAGCATCTTGATCGTTATAGCTCTACACAATGCATTTATATATACAGTATATATATCCTACACAATTCTGACACTTTCTGTTATAAAAAAGAACTACTCCTCGGTGAGAAAAAATCGATTTTTAATATAAAATAAGCCTTAAATTTACTTCACAATTACATTTTGACTTCGAGAATCATCCTATTTTGCTAGGGAGATAGTTGATGAATCATTGCATCCAGGATAGCACT
Organism: Centruroides sculpturatus; assembly: GCF_000671375.1. Taxonomy (NCBI): domain Eukaryota; kingdom Metazoa; phylum Arthropoda; class Arachnida; order Scorpiones; family Buthidae; genus Centruroides; species Centruroides sculpturatus. The sequence continues at coordinate 40,917 of NW_019384830.1, forward strand.
TTACTATTCGAAACGAACAAAAGATGAATAACAAATAGAAAGACGGTCTGCACACATACAATTGTCGATATTATCAGTAGAAACGATAACATTCATTCATACTAGCAGTCTAGTTGGCTTTTATAGAATAGGAAGGCTCAAGCCTTTAAAAAGCCATCTGTCGCAGTCGTGTAACGATGGGAGGTCTTATAATATAAATCGAAATGTCCCAAATGTCTCATCGTCGTGAGCTTAAACTAGGTACTGTATCTGCAGATAGTCATCTTTAGTATCAACGACACACCTGGTAAACAGCGTACAGCTGTATGGACGAAGGGGATACATAAATCTTCTCTACTATTTTTTAACTTATCATCCGTCACAGTTAAACCAAGATTTAGTAACTGATTAACACCTAATTGACACAGAGTTAAAGACCTAAAAATGTACAATTCTAATGTAAAAAAATGTACGAAACGATCTAAAAAAAAAGAAAAAAAAAACAATAAATTTTCCCACGGAATACTAAAAATAGATGCACGTGACTCTAGAAATAGATCCACCATTGTTGTCGCTCCACATTCGACATGTGATAGACATGTGTCAGAGGATGTGCTTTTATACAAAGACCACACGGCGTGCGCCGTGTCCGTATTGTCCGCCCATTGCTGTCAGACTGTCATGTACCTTTGCCAAAAAGTGTCAACCGACTTTCAAAATTGAGCTTTCACTGCGGGGACTTCTTGCCTGCAATACGACATGGATAACAACTATAATACTATACAATGGTGTTCCTGTGTGTGTGTGCGTTGAGAAAAAGAGTTCTTCCATGATCGACAGTTTGATCGCTAAAATCATCCGACACCAATTTTATAGACGTCATACACCTCAAAGTTCATAACCCTATGGGCTACACTTAATTTGGGAATAGATAAAACACTTCCAATTGTCTAAGCTGTTTAAGAAAGGAGAAAAAACCTACATAGTGATCAAAAGTTAACGAAAGGTTTAAATATAATATCAAGCAGTCATCACTCACATAAAGATCAATAATCTTCGAACGTTTATAAATTTATTCTTATAGATTTTAACGGGTGGTCCAAAATTCAGTTAACTATGTTTTTACATTTGTGATTATGAATCGTGAAATAAATTGAAGCAATTTTTACATTAAAAAAATTTGTATTTAAATAAGACAGAAATTTAGTTTTTACAATAGTTAACTGANTATTAATCATCTCCTTGGGGTTAATATTTATTATAGGTTATTTTATATTTTCAATAAATAATTTTATTGAATTTTATAAATCTTAAGTGACAACATAAGAACTTTAAATAACCTCAAAGAAACTTTGAAGTGTTCCATTTTGGAACACAACATAACTCCTTCCAATTAGAATGTTTCTAACCTGAAGAAGGCCTGTAAATCAAGCCAAAAATGTTTGTTAGAACTGTAAAGAAGTGCTGGAAATGTATGTAAATATGTTTTTTATATATAAAATTTTGTCTGAAACATTTTTTCTGAAAATGCCTCCATTGATAATAAAATGATATTGAAAGTGTGTTGAACTCTTTTTGGCAAAATCTTATTACTAGCTGTTTTGCTGCACTATTTTTCAGCTGGCTAAAAAATAGCCTGATGAAATGGCTGTTTGGACATACCTTCTGTATATGATAATATTAGGAAGGAAAGAAGGTAAGACTGTTTTTTCTAATTTAACACAATTGCCTTACATAGGATTTCCCTGCAAGGTAGAATATGCAACCACAAATATGACATGGCCAAGAGGAATTTCAACACAGCTCTTGCCTATTTTGCCACCAAATCTCACGTTTCTCCTGCTGGGATGAAGCTACACTTTTACACAGAGTCTTTGATCTTACGATCTTTGGAAACTTTAGAAGTCTATATTGCTGAGAAGAAAGAATGTTGCGTTAACTCTGATGGCATTATAGTACCACAAGCATGGAAATATTTTATAGATTCACCCAGAATTTAATGTTTTAACTTTATTATTTAATATCATGCAATGTAAAAGCCTTTCATTTATTTATATTTTTATGCTTTCAACTCTGCAATAACAACACATATTACATCTTTTTGAATATTTGGAATTTTTATTTTAAATGTAACAATATTCTCTGTTTTTTTGTCTTTTTCTTTTATTTTCTGATGAAGGTCTCTAAATTGTACCCAAAAATGTTAGAACATTAGTTATTTGCTCCTTGCATATAGGTGTTAGTTTCACTATTACTATTGTAGTTTTAGAACAAACTACAATAGTAGCATACTGTTGTAACTGCATACTGTTAATAACAAACAAAACTTACTAATACACCTTATCTTGCAAGTAAAATAAAACACTACAATAGTAGTAATAACAAACAAAACTTACTAATACACCTTATCTTGCAAGATAAGGTGTATTAGTAAGTTTTGTTTGTTATTACTATTGTAGTGTTTTATTTCCTTTTACTTTGGAGGATGCCAGGGCCCCTTAGCCCACCCCCTGGGTGCATCACTGAGTGCAGGGCTGTCAAGAGCTTGTATGTGGCTCAGTGGTAGAGACTTTTGTTTTTTGAACAAATAAAATACACTCATTGCCATTAAAATTAGCACACAAAGGAGGAGTTGTCAGAACCAAACAAAATTGTACACATGCAACTGTAATGATGATATTACAAAGTAAAAACAAAAAGATCATTTATTGCAGGAAAAACTACAAATGAAAAGAGGTTCTAGTACCATGTTGGGTCACCTCAAGCATGAAAACATGATGTGATACAGAAGGCATGGAGCATACAGGTGCTGTATGGTGTCTGCAGCATCTTAGTTCATAGTTGCTGCAAGTGGTCTCTAGTTTGGCCAAATTCCTGTCCCAGGCAATCCCAGACAAAATTGTACACATGCAACTGTAATGATGATATTACAAAGTAAAAATTGGATATTACATGTTCAATTGGTATTATATTCAATAAGATATTACATGTTCAATTGGTGATAAATCAGGGGATTGGGCAGGCCAGGGAAGTGTAGTGCAGGCAGTCTTGTGACACCCTTGCTGTGTGTGGTTGAGTACAGTAATACCCCGAACTTAATAGGTGGGACTGAGCAATAACTGCGCAAGTCAAATTCGCATAAGTCAGGGTATAATTTTGCAATTTGTGCAAAATCCAAGTTGGATGTATGTAAGCTAATAAATGTTCTCGTTAATCTTATCTTGTCTTTTGATTCATTCACGGTTACAAGAAATCACCACATAGAGTCTCTCAAGTCTCCGTAGATATAACAAACACAGAAATAATAACACAAAATGAATTGTAGCTATGTGTCAATTCCGCATGACACGTTCGAACATGTAAGCTGAACAATAGTGTGGGGGGGAATGAGTAATCAAGAGTTGCGTGGCGTTCAAACAAAAAACGAATTGATGAGATTTGAAAATCACATAAGTTGGGGTAGCGTAAGTCAAGGTATTACTGTATTATCCTGTTGGAAAATGGCTCTTATGATTCCTGCCTTGAGAGGCAACACATGTGGCTGCAGGATGTCACTTACATACCACTGGGCTGTTATGGTCCCTTGGATCACTACTAGAGGTGACTATCATATGTGATGGCACCCCAGACCATCACACCAGCTGTAGATGTGGTGTGCTGTTCCAAAGTGTAGGAAGGATTGAGACGTTTACCACAGGTCTTCCAAACACTAACATGGCCATCATCAGTGCACAAACTAAATCTGGATTTGTTGCTATAGACAACTGGTTTCATTCTGCTGTGGTCCAATCCTGTTGGGAGTGACACCGTTTCAAATGGAGGCAACAATGGGTGGCTGTCAATGGCACCACATGTAATAGCCACCATGATACCAAATGTTCTAACCCAAGAGCCTTGAAATAGTGTGGACAGGCATGGGCCCATAATGATGGCACCACCTGTGTCCAGATGATGGACAACAACCGACCATATTGGTTGACTGTGTGTGCTTGTTGTAAGACCAGGCAGTCCTCTCGGCTAGTGGTCTGCTGAGGATGTCCTGAGCCTGGCCATCATGTGTGCGAGCTCTCTCTCGTGCATTGGTCCCAATACTTCCTTGCAGTGTTGTCAGAATGGTCTGGGTGACGGGCTATTCGGCAAAATGACCATCCTGCTTCTCCTTTCAAACTCGATTAGTTGTTCATATGGTCTTCGATTATGACATGAAGGCATCTCTAGTGATACAGCAAGTAAACTACAGAAGGATACCTTTGCATGCTTTATAGGCCAAGGAGGATGCAATTTAACGCCCTCTGCTGGCATTTCATAATGAGCCATTATGCTATAATTCTAATTATTTCCTTATCTGCTTGAGATTTATCTGCATGCCAAGTTTGGCAGCGATATGACAATTCCTTCTTGGTGCACTAATTTTTATGGCAATGAGTGTATGTAGAATATTTCTTTGTTAACAAATAGCAGTCTTAAAGATTTTATTTTCTGTTAGTAAAAAACAACAATACAGTAGAGCATCGATTATCTGAATATCAATCAACCAAAACATTGGCTCCAGTTGACAAATTTAAATTTCTGCTAGTGCTATGGTGCTGCAATACGCGGCTATGTCTTGGGCTACGCCAATATTGTTTTTGTTGGTGTGCATGCTTTATCTGGCAGCACTAGCATGACCATGAGAGGGTACTTAAGAACATGCCAGGATTTGAATGAATTTTAACATGGGATAGGTTAACATATTTTTTTGTATGTAATTCGTTATCCGAAAAATTGATTATCCGAACAACCCCAGTCCCAAATTGTTTCAGATAATCGATGCTCTACTGTAATTTTATAGGAGTACGAATCACTACAGGCCAAGGAAAAATTCCTAGCTCCTATCTCATGGCCCTGCATTAATGGTGCTATATACATATCAAAATATGTGGTATGAAATTTATTTTACAGCTTGATAATAAATTTTATTTCTGAATTATAAATACATCATTCTAAATTCTTCATTAATAATTGTAATTAAAAAATAACTTTGTTACACTGCACAATGCTGCACATTTTGAAGAGAAAATATAAATAAAATACATAATTTGTATTTATTTTACAGTTATTATTTTATTTCTATTTAGCTGAAATTTCATTGATAAATTGATAAATATATTAAAAAATCATTTTTATTTTATAAAATTATGATTTTATTCCATAGGAAACAGCAGTAACTAAATTAGAAAATATTGGATTTTGCACAGGATATCGCCTTGTTGAAAGGTAAATTTTATTATGAATATTTATATCAAGCATTGCAAAGTCTGATATGTATACAGAAACATAACCAAATGATCACTTTAAATAATCAGGCTGTAACTCGGCTAATTTAATGATTAATACTCTTAACTAAATTAATAATATAATTATTAATTTAGTTAAGAGATGGTGCTTAATGTCTACCACTAGTAGCAAATTACTTAGTATTAATCATTAAATTAGTATAGTTATAGCCCAATTATTTAAGGCGATCATTTGGTTATGTTTCTATTATGAATATTTGTTTAGATATAGTCAGAAAAAATAAATAAATGTAGTTTTAAAAAATTAAGCATGTATGATAGCAGTGGCAAATTACTAAATGTTCAGGCTATGCACCTGAACAGGGTGCTATAATTAGAGGCCTTCAATTTGATAAACTCATGGCCCTAGCTATGTTCCATATAACTTATTTTTCACTAAAATAAAACTTCAATAAAAGCATAAACCACTTTTGCTTTGCCCATCATTGCTTTGCTTTGCTCTAATTTGTCATTTCTTCATTTGTATTTTTTTACCCTCCGGGCCTTTTCTACATGTCACAACGTGTGTAAGAGTGTTTTGTTCATTTTCTGTTTAAAAAGACACAAAAGTCAGTAACATATATTGTATGAGGAAAGTCTTATTTTACAATTCATTAAACTAATTCTTCTAATGTGTCTCTAGTATTCCAAGTGAAAATGTGAGTCATCGGCAGTCTCATCCTTTTCCAAAGTAGCTCTAATCTTTATCTTCAGTTGCAATATATTAACCTCAAAACATTTTTAAGGCCATCATCAGTGAAAATTTTTCAAGATGCACAACTAAACACACAACTGATACACTGGGACAGGTATTCAAATTTCTGTCATTCCATTGCAAGTGATATTTTATTTGAAGATTCAAATTCAAACTTATAAAACTTGTACTTTGAATGGTTAAAAACTAATAAATCCAGAGTTCAAATTCAAAATCATAATAATGAATAATTTTCACCAAATATTTCCATTTGAATGTTCCAATCTTTTGAATTGTTTTGAAAGATTTTGATCTTGACTGGGGTATAATCTGGAAGCATAGGATTTCTAACCTTTTGGCTAATTCAGGTAAAAAAAATTCTAGTTAAATTTTCTTAAGTCATAAATCTATCTGACCATTCGTTATTATGCATAGAAGAAAGAATATTATTATACAGACATTGAAAAAATAGAATATTCAAGTATTAATGCTGGTTAATCCATTTTCACTAGTCTTTAATAGTATTTTTTTCTAAGGAACTATGAGCACTTAAGTTTTGGTTGTATGGGGGACTTATCACACACTATTGATGTGTTGGAGTTATCACACAGAAGTAGACAAACACAGGCTTATTATGACAACAATATGCATTTCAGACAGGTTGTCTGTCCCTCTTCAACCGTATTTGTTAAAATTTGGTGGATACATAGCCGTGACAAAAATACAAGCAGTTTTTTGTTACAAACAAGTTTATGATTAAAATATTACAAAATTATATTTTTATTTATACATAAAAGGAACAATCTATTTTGTTGCTAATGCATGGATGACTTCATATTTGGTATCTTTCATAGTTTCATGAGTGATGTTGATCCAGACATGTATGCCACTGCTGAAAATTAAACCATGCTGACTTCATCATCTGCACATGCTACCAACAGTGGAATCAGTCTCGTAAATATAAAATGTATATTTTATTATTATATTCCAATAAAATAAACAAGCAGTGGAGGTGGGCTATGAAGGCAGTGGTTGATATGAAAGAGTTAGGAAATATTGCCAAGTAGGAGGAAGGGATTCCTTGTCCCTGCTGTTTATGCACATATTAATGACAGAGTGGTTATAAATTTCACACCTTTCCATAATGCTTTTGGTGTGAGGGATGAGAGATGGTTCTTATAATTTTGGCTTCCTGCCAATGTACCTCAATGCTCGGAAGTTGTATGTAGTAAAACAAAACTGTAGTGTTCTCTCTTTTAATGTCATCTTTACACTTCATGAACCACTGATTAAGGGATTGGGAGATGTATCTGATATGTGCTACATTGATGTGTCTCTTCTTGTTTATGGTCAAGATAATGTACAGTACATTCCACTGCTCTACTTGTCATTTGAGCTTTAATAATTTCATAGGAGATGTTATAAAGTTGGGTTGTATCATTATACAGCTAGAAAGAAAATACCTTCTCCTGCTTCAGTGATGTTTTCTTTGGATGAATCAGTCTTTATGAATTGAGAGGATGCTGAAATCCTTAGACCATTAAGAGGGAGGTGTAATCTGAACATGCATCTTGGGGCGTATTTATCCAGCAGATACACTGCTGTTTTTTTATTTACTTTCTCAAAAATAATTAAATATATGGAAGCACTAGAAATCTAAAAAATGGGAAAAATTGATAAACTTTAAAGACTAGGATATTATATTGAGGAGCTTGGAGATCTATATATGAAATTCCTAGACAAATGTAATTTATGCATTTGCATAGTATTTATTTTGATGTAAATCTATTTAATATTACTATAACTTTTACAACCATTCACAAAGTTGCAAGTTTTGAATTGTGTATATTATGATTTTGTTCAGTGTTCCATATTCTACTATATTTAAAATGATTCCTTGATTTCACATAACAGTCTGATGATGGCCTTTAAAAAGGACTGAAAACATTTGCTTTGAGTGATTAAACTGATGTGATTTGTATTCGTGTTTTTAATCAGTTATAATTTAAACATTGGAAACAACGTTTTTTTCTGGCATCAGACTTTTTTGATGTCGAAAAAACCGACAACTTGTTTTCTCAGTCAAAATAGAATTTATTATAATACATTGATAAATTGACAAATTACTTAATTATTTTTATTTATTTTGAGAAATATATTAGTTTTGAAACAAATGATTTATATAATTAGCAGCAAATTTTCCTTCTATGATAGTGTAATCTTAAACACTAAAATATACTAATAAATTTTATTTTTTTAGAGAATATGAACTACTAAAATTGAATTTTTAAAATTAATTAATTTTTTATTTAATGTAAAATATTATTATTATTAGTAAATTTAAGTATATTTTTAAAATTTAGGTTAACAAAGGACTGGCCAAGATTTAAGGATGAATTAGATACAATGAAATTTATGTGTAAAGAATTTTGGTCTTCTGTTTACAAAAAACAAGTGGATAATCTTAGAACGAATCATCAAGTATTACATTATAAATCAATTTTGAGGTTATCTTAATTTATAAAATATTTAATATATTTTTAATATTTATAGGGAGTATATGTTTTACAAGATAATAGATTTAGATTCTTGACTCAATTATCCAATTCAAAACAATATTTGGATGTTATACCAAAAGTAAGTTAACTTATATTTTTACATATTCAAATATAATACTGTGTAAATGAACAATGATCATGTAAAGTTATTTATTAATTCAATATATTTATTGCACAAAGAATTTTTCAATGAAAATAAAGCTTTCGAAATTTGAAAGAACAAAAAGATTTATATGTTTGATCTATTATATATGACTAAGATTTTTTAAGTTAAAATCTCTACATTTAAAGAAACATTTTCAAAAAAATTTTTGTGAATTGAAATATAAACTACCTACTGGAAAGAAAATAAGCTATATCATTTTTGACAATGTTTCTTGGACTATGTCACCCTCATTCATTTTTAATAAAAAGAAAAAGTTTTATAAAGTAATGAGCAATTATTTATTGTGACATCACCACAATGCCAAGCTGCAATTTTTAATCATATTTTTCAATTTTATTTAATTCAAAATATATGCTTGCCATCTCAAATTAGTAGTGTCTTGCCCCTGTACATCATACTTTTCCTGCTAGCAATAGTCATGCCAGTCATCTATCTCACTCTTTTAGGGAAAATTTTTAATTGAAGTAACTTGACTTTTGGTTTGCATCAGAAGTTCATATATAGTTGTGACAATGCCGAAGGGCCTCCCTATACTTCGGCACCACGTGACCGAAGGGTCGACATCGCGTCGGCGAAGATCGCAATGACAGGTTTTGTCAGGACTGACACTACTGTGTCTTCACGGCTAGACACAGAAACCGTTTCGTTCTGGCGTGAGCGGTCGTGTGTGTGAGCGATCAGAGTCGAGATAGAAGGAGAGACAGAGCACCGGAAGTGATTCCTTCGTAGACTAGATTAACATAACAAATCAAATGTTTAATGGGTAATAGGGAATACATATCTTACAATATGTTGATAGTAAAGTTAACTGAGTGTTCTTGAGAGAGAGAGTTTACAATTCATACGCGTGGCAATAAATACCTTTTTTGATATCTTGATCTGGATCCAGTTGGTAAGACAGAAAGTTCGGGTAGGTAGTGTTAAGTCCAATAGTCCAATGTTCTTTTCCTTTGATATTAGGCGATTCTTGATATTTACAAGCAAAGAAGTATCCCAAGGAGCACAGATATTATGTAGAAGTAATCCGATGGAAGAACTGGGGACGACTGACTCACTTTGTTGTTCTTGTCTAATGTTGAATTGTTAAAATCGCGATACTAGGTCGAAAGGTGATGAGAAAGCGTCTTTATTAGGCCTGAGAACTTAACAGATGTTTAACTCCCAGGTGTAACAGTTGACAGTTATTGAACGAAAGTATAGCTACACTGTGATCTTATGACAC
>NW_019384830.1:56852-64879 GCF_000671375.1 Centruroides sculpturatus
GCCCAGGAAATAAGGCATCTGTGGAGGATGGATAGGGTGCTTATTGTACCTGTCGTTCTCTCCTGTACAGGTGTGATACCACACACACTACACAAAAGCCTGGGAACATTACAATTGAGTAGAAATACATACATCACACTACAGAAGGCCACTATATTGAATACATGCCACATTGTTAGGAAATTCCTGAATACAGACTCTGACACACACATTTAATTTTAGTTTTGTTTTGGTTGTTATGCCTTGACTCTTGTCCGGCATAGTACACAGCCACAGGTGTAAACCGAGTAGAACCCACTAAACCCAACATAATAATAATAATAATAATTGTTTTTATTGTACTAAAGGCAAATCTTGTTACAGGGGCGAGATTATTACACTGTTTCCTTTTTTCTTAATTTACACATAATTTTGCATAATTCAATTTTACATAATAAAATATGTATTAATTAAATTAAATTTTTAACAAACAATTCAATTTACATTTATTAATTTAGTATCAATCAATTTTTCTTAAAGCATTGATTGATTTACAATATAAATATTAATATTTAGCTTAAAATATTTGAAATGTTAGTATATTTAAGTAAATTATTATTATTTTTTAACAATTTGTTCATTAGTTACTCTTCAAAAAAGTTATTTGAACTATACATTTGAAATTTCAATAACTTATTCAATTTAACTTGATAATCTTGAATTTGATGTAATTGTAATATCTCAACAATTCTGTAAGAGTGACATATTTCAGAAAATTTCCACAGTCCTTTAGAAGGTGAATGATGGAAAACTCTTTTGAATTATGCCCGTAACACTGTTCTATTGAGAAATTGATATATTTTTATTTATATCTATATTTTTTATTATTTTATTAGATTCTGCAGGAATAGTTAGATTGTCTAAATACCATGGACAATAAACTGATTGAGCTAAAAATTTTTGGTCATTAATTATTGATAGGGAAAAAGCTGACTCCATCAATAAAGTATATCCATATTTCCAATCTTCTGAATTTCAAACAATCTGTATGAAATGCCAAGGATTTTAGAATATTATTAAATTTTAATTGCCAGAGATTTTTATCATTTTTCACTTTTTATGCTTTTTTTTTTAACATAATCTGATATATTTTATCAGAAATTTGAATTTTGTCTGTTTCATTGAGAAATAAATCATCCATTTCTATCATATAAAAATTAAATAGATATGGTGATATGGGATCTTGGAGAATTCCTTGGTTAAAAACCTGTTCAGGAAATATTTGATTACCATGTATTATATTAACTATATATTCAGAAAAAAGTTTCAAAATTGTACTAGAAAATTTTCTTCCAAAACTTTTTTCAATTTATTGATCAAAGTCTGAACATGCAGTGAGTCAAATGCTTTTGATATGTCAACAAATGCGGCTAATATTTTCCTATGTTTTTTAAGTAAATAAAGTTGTACTATTGATAACAGAAAAATTATTGCCATCTTACTTGTTTGTGCCTTTGTTTTTAATGTACGCAAATTGAAATTTAGAAATTATAATTTTTTAGTTAGCCATTTTTAGAATCTTACTGCAAGTATAAATGTAAAATGTTTCCTGACAGTTGATGATAATGATAATCGGTCAGTGATTCCCAGAGTCTTTTTTTGTCTCCTTTTTTATATATCTTAAATAATTTGACTAAATTCCAGGAATCTGGGAAATTTTGAGAAACATAGGCATTAAAGAAATCAAGTAAGACTTGTTTTCCTGATGGTGGTAATAACTTTAAAAATTTAACTGAAATTAGATCTACACCTGGTGATGAATTGTCTCATTTTATTTATCAAATCGTTTATTTCTTCAAGACTAAAAGGAAGATCCAAATCAAACTTTACCATCCACACTATCAACTTCCATTTATCACTTTCTTACCTTCATTAGAAATTTCTTTTTTCATTGATATTTTGTTGACTCCATTAACTTTTTCAGAATATTCTACAAGATTTTTTGCTTTTGTGTTCTGGTTCTTGGTATTTGATTAACTGATATTTTGTAGGCTATGATAACATAGTAATAAATCAATTATGTTAGTTGATAATGTATTAGTTAGTAATCTTATTGTATTTGAGAGTAAACATGACAGGTTTGAGGACTTTAGCCCAAGTTGTCAGCTTGGTTTCCAGGTGACAACTTGGACAATAGGTCCAAGTAAGGTGGCAATAGGTGACTGTATCATAAGCAATGACAACACATGTAGTCCTGAAAGAGTTGTTTCTAATGATAACATAAAGATCTAGAAAAAAACTGCAAAAAAATTTTAAACTTGGATTTCTTAGTCCTGAATTGGAGTGGCATATTCATAAACAAAGTAAACATAAACATCAGAGGCCACTTCATTCACCAAAAGTCACTGTTTGGGCTGCAATGTCGGCACAAGGAATAATTGGCCTGTACTTTTTCAAAGATCAAAGAGGTCACATAGTAACCATTAATTTGGAGCAATATGTGGAGATGATTAACAACTTTTTCACACCAGCTTTGCAAGATTTTGTTGGTTTTAATCGAAACACATGGTTCCAGCAGGATGGAGCAATGTCTCACACATCTAACATGTCTATACCGGTTGTTCATGAACATTTTCCTGGAAAATTGATATCCAGATGAGGTGACATAAACTGTCCTCCACATAGCCCTGATTTGACACCAGTGGATTTTTTCTTGTGGGGTTACCTTAAATCAAAGGTATGTAGCTACAATCCTAACTCTCTGGATCAATCAAAACAAAATATCTGAAAAGAAATGGCAGCAATCACAGAGAACACATGCCAAGCAGTTCTCAGAAATTTTACTTCCCATGTAGAAGTGTGCCAGTGAAATAACAGAACACATTTAGATGATATTATCTTTAAGAAATAAATTCCCAGGGTCTGTATTTTATTACAAAATTTTTTTTATTAAACTAATACATTATTTTAATATTGATTTTTTTTTTTTTTGAAAAAGACTTTTGGGATATCTTGTATTATGTTTAATAGAAAGTTTTTGCATATTATTAACAGCTGTCTTTATTTAACATAAATGTATGATTTAATTATAACATTCAATTATAAAGGACATTATCTTACATTATTTGCTAATGTGAGATTGTTTTCTTTGTTTAAAAGCTTATTTTAAACTTATTTCTTTACATTTTGTTTGAATAACACTAAGTTGAAATGTGTTCAGATAAAAAGGATATGCTGATATGCTTTTGAGTTTTGGAAAGGGTATAAAGCCATACAAACAATAAAAACAATTTGTAATGTGTATGGGGAAGATGCTACTAAAGTTTGAACATTAAAAAAGTATCATTCCAAAAGTTCTGAGCTAAAGGATACAAAACGTACAGGAAACCCAAAAGCTGTTGACAAAGAAAAATTACAGGAAGAAATAATTAAAAATCAATAACACACAATATACTGTATATAACCAAACATGGCAAAATAAGAGTAAACAAACAGTAACACAATACAGTAGCATACTAAGGAGGAATTGAATGAGTGCAAAATAATTATTATATACAATATATTACTTTATTTAATTTTTTTTTAATTCTTCCCAAATGGGGTTAAACCCAAATTCCTTCTGTAAGAATGGCCTTGAATTATATTATGCTATATACATCATAATTGCTTATAAAATCTGTTAAATAATTAAGAATTCCAGTAATATATTGGTTACTTTTTCTATATTGTTAACATATTTAATTTAATAGTTGATAAAATAACTCTTCATATGTGATGCATAAAATGTTATAATTTCTATTTCTGTATTACATATTCTTTAGTCAAAGTAGCATACAAATGTTTTTGATTAATCATAAGACACAGCACAACTCTAATAATTATTAAGGGGTCAGTTTATTACTAGATAAAACATTTTTCAAGACTATTATATTTTGTTGTCAGATCCAAACTTAATAACAATATTAACTAGAACATACAAAACATAGATTTGATTTAATGTTGTTATTAAGTTTGGATTTAATAATGAGATATAATAATCTTGAAAAAGCATTTTATCAAATAATAAACTAACTCTTTAAAAATTATCAGCATTGTCTTATGGATGCTATGAATATGGAGTCACTTATCAACAGAGAGCTTATAGATTAAAGTAAGAGTGATGCAGATTGCAGTGAATTAACTATTTAAACATTTTTCATAACACATATATTAAGAATAAATAGTAAAATAATTTTATTTCTTACATATTACAATAATTTTTTTTATTAGTATTTAGCCTATACCTGTGGATTAATTCGAGGAGCTCTTGCTAATCTTGGAATTATGAGTGTAGTTACAGCTGATGTTACAAATCCTCCAATATGTAAGTGAAAATAATCAAACTAAAATATACTTACATCATTTTCTTGTTTATAAAGTTAAACATTGGATAAAAATTTCATCTTTATGATTTATATAATTACTTGCCTATATATTTTAAGTATCCATAATTGCTCATATTCAGTAATAATAAATATACAAAGACTGACCATTTAATTTGCAAAATAATAATACATTTTTCTTTATTGTTATCATCTGAGTTGCCTTATGGTTTGCTCATGTTCAAAGTACTCTTGTCTGACCTGTACACACCTCTACTATCAATATATTTGTATGCTATATGCTTTCTGGAATCTATTTTTTAACAAATATTGAAAGGTTGTAATTTTGACTTTATGTACCTCCTTGTCTGATGCAAAACTGTTACCTTTTAGACCATTTTTGCATTCTCAGAAACTGGAAAAAAATCACAAGAGGCTAAAATCACAGGGAATGTAGCATGGACCTTTGCTGCAATTGATTACTGTTTGTCCATTTCTTGAGGGATTAGACCAAAAAGACAATTGAAATTTATGTCAAAATGTACCATAAGATGGCAGAACTAAGTTTTTTAAAAAATTTATAATACTACAGCTTTTAACAAATGTTTTAATGGTTATATTTATTTTACATTTTTATTATAAAAGAGAATAAAAACAGAAATGTTTTTTATTGCAGGCCTATTTTTGCAGTTAGTGGTAGAGTATACATAATTTATATAACTGAGAATTGGTAATTAATGAATGGAATTTGTAAAACTGATGAACTGATGAATAATAATTACATTTTGGGATAAACTTTTGATAAATGAATATTTTTTATTTATTTTTTATTATTTTGCTGTTACAGGATGCTACAAATGTGTCAACTTTTCTATATTGTGATTGCTTTACACTCATTCACACATAATTTATTAATTAATAATCCTCTCTTTGTGAGAGATAGTATCTTGGTGGGGTCAGCTTTATGTCATTTAATTCTGAGAATGTGAAGAGAGGAATGCAAGAATAGGATAAAGAATGTGTTCTAGAAATTCTGAGTATGTTTTCTGAAAGAATAGTACAATATCTATTATATGTTTCAGAAGAAAACAACATATATCTGTAATGAAATTCTGTAATGAAAATCTGTAATGAATTAAGATGGATAGATGAAATATTTTATCATTGAAAGGAAAATAATATTTTAGGGCAATGTATAATGGCTTATAAATGATAAAGATGTGTAAAGATGAAATGTGTAAATAATGCTCCACTATATGAGCTATGCAGTATTGGAAGCATAATTTAATGTTGTCTCATGGAGAAACCGCTTGACTTTAGCAAGTTCTGGATGTTTTTATGATTACAACAATGAAATTATTCTGAGACACTCAGTTCATGCTTCCTTATTCAGAGTTGTTCGAGGCACAAAATGTATGAATACACATTCTGTCAGAGATGATGCAAGAGTGATGTCTTTTGCTTCAAAACAATTGTCAATGGCCAATTATTTATAAAAAACATAGTAATGAAATTGAGAAAGGAACTGATCAGCACTTATGGAATCTAGTCATGATGCTCCAGAAAGGGTACAACAAACATATATTGTATTTTCCCAGAAATTTGTATGGTGAAAAATATGGTTATGATTTTTTGAATTAAAATGATCAGCCATTGTATGATTTCAGAATAATTGTAAAATTTTTATTAATTCTTAAATTTATTAATTCTCTATTTGAAATTTGAATAATTTAGCTGTAGAAAAAAACAACTCAACAAATCCAATTTTTGATTAAAGCCAGATAATCTGCTGAATTATTGGGCTATGATTAGGCTAAGTTAATAATTTTATACAAAGTAATTTGTCTAAAATAAGCAGAGTAGCTTCCATTCTTATTAAAATATCACAAGATGGTGACTTAACTGCCTATCTCTAGAAAAAATACTTTGTATCTAATTATTAACTTAGCTTAATTATAGCCTAATAATTTGGTAGATTGTCTGGCATTAGCTTTAGTGAAAATAAAGTTAGACAGATCATTGTTTTAATTTATTTTAAACTTATTATAAATCAAAGATTATATTAATATATTTAGAATTAAAAATTAAAATTACCTTCCTTAGATATGTAGTAAAAGTGAACAAAATCCATTATATTCGGTTTAAGAAACAAATGCTTAAGTTATTAAGCTATAATTAATTATAGGGAGTATTTTTAAAATGTTTATTTATTAATTATTTTTACCTCTGTGTCTTTAATGTTTTATTTTTTTTCTTTTATATTGTCTACTTGGACCTTGTTTATAAATAGGACTTATTATACTGGTGTAGGATTATTAATTTAATTATTTAAAATCAGATTATTTGCTTAATATAAATTTTAATTTATATATATATATATTTTTTTAAATCACACAAGTATGTTTATGCCTTTTCCAATATACTGTATTATATTAAACATTTCCTGGAGTGTAAATATGTACTTAATTCAATTCTGTTTTTTTTTTTTTTTTAATCTTATACATTTTTTAATTCTGCAATTGAATTTTAATTTCTACAGTTTTTTAAGATTGTTGATTTACTTTTCTTAATAGATAATATTGGATAATACATATAATTATAGTCAAGTTTCTTCTGAACTGTAATTAAATCATTGTATAATGTATAAGTGATGATTTTAATTATATTTATTGATACTAATTACTAATTTACTATTTAAAATTTACTCTAATAATGGAATTCTTAAATTCCAATTTATACAAAAGAGAAAAATGTACAGGTAACCCCCATATAACACGGGAGTTACGTTCCAAAAATTTGCTGTGTTATGAGAATCCATGTTATACGAAATAAAGAACTAGTGCAAAAAGGGGGGTTAGGTTCCAAAAATTAAAAGACATGCTGTTAAATCCTTATTTAAATCAGATTTATTATTCATTTTTTTCATAGGTAAAATACTTATTTATTATTTAAGTAGATATTTTACCAGAGGATTATTCATCCTATATGATGATCTCAGCATGAGTATCATCAACTGGTAACAGGTTTGGGTGTGTTCGTTAATAGCAGTCACTCTGCAACAGGAGTGCGCTGCTGTTTGTAGGCATTTAGGAACGATGGTGAAAGAAAGATGGCGGCACCTGCACTATCGATAGTATCGTGATGGAGGAATCTATAATTATAAAATGAGCTTTTAGAGGCAAAAGAAGGGTCCCAATTGTAAAATATAACCATTAAATGGATTATTTGTTGAAAGAGCATTCAAAGTAGCCACGAAAACAATTAGAATGCTCGCGCGGAGTTATGCAGAAGTATAAAAGAACACACCCTTTATTACATTTCATGTTGTACGAGGGTTTTACCCAATTCTCGAACCGTGTTAGAGTGAATCCGTGCTATAGAAGTGCCATGTTATACGGGGGTTACCTGTATTGTAGAATGATGGCTCATGAAAATCCCTATAATGTATGCAATTCTTGGAAAGCTTTCCATTTTATATTTTATTCTATTGCATTTAAGGACTTGTCAAAATTGAAATTATTAACATAAAATTTCTTTTGTAATAGGAAAATGAAGTTGTTACTTTAAAATAAATGTCTTTTTCATGTCAAATATAAAAACATATTTTATTAAAAGTCTACCTTAAGAAATTTTTTCTGCTTCATTTGTCTTGATAAAATAAGGTTTTTTAGGTAATATAATACAGTA
>NW_019384830.1:67667-144116 GCF_000671375.1 Centruroides sculpturatus
GAGAATAAACTGCCCAAATACCCTTAAACAAAGGAAAAGTACGTCCTTTATGAACGCATAGAGCCTTTACTACATGAAAATGAAAATTAATAAATACACTGTGTACAGTAATTTACCTGATAAGACAGACCTCAGAAAAATACTTTATGAGAGCTTTTATACTTTTATAAAGCTGTCTGTAATGAAAACTAATTAACTAAGGATTTTTCTGCCCTGCCAGGGTGTGGCCGAGTTATTCGGAGTGCCGGGTTATCGAGAGCCGAGTTTTCGAGGTTTTACTGTATTCATTTATAAATAGCAATCTGAACTCTAAGCAGACATAAATTCTGGAAATGAAATTTGACATAATATATTTTTTTTATTTTTAGTCATTAATATTTTTTGTATAAGTTTATCTCAACTGAAATTATTGTAAAATTTTATTTTGGTTTCTGATTTGGCTGCAAAATCTGGTTTTGGGCAGACCTTACCTGTTTATGAAAATGTAATGATGTCAGATTCAATACCTGGGGAAAATATTGATACTAATATTGGTGTTGGAGGAAAGTATTGATATGGTATCAGTATTGGGACGTCCCTTGTTATAAATCTGTGTGAAGGTGGAGCATGTTATGAGAAAAATGGAGAATTTTAGACAGTTAACACTGTGTAAAAAATATGTAATTGTTGCTTTGAATGCTGAGAGTTTATCAGTTCATGAAATATGTACATTATCATCAATCAAGTGTGCATTATCATCAATCAACAATTGTCCATTTGTTACAAGAGATGTAAACATGGCAATGTTGAAAGAAAAGCTGAACCAGGAAGTAAACATGTGAGTATATTGTGTCAGGATAGGATGGTGAGGCATCTTATCCTATGAGAGTGTACTACTAGTTTTTCTGAACTGAAAGTAAGATGGAAAGAGTAGACAGGTGTAAATACGAAGTACATAAACTGTGCAATATGCATTTAAAAGCCACATAAGAAACCATTACTGACAAGTAAAATGCACAGACAACTTTTCTTGGCCAAATAGCATGCAGACTGGAGTGTTTATATATGGAATTTTGTTAGGTTTTGGATGAATCCAAATTCAACGTGAATGGATCAGACAGCAAGCTCTGTTAGGTATAGAAAAGATAAGGCTTATAACAGGGATGATTGATGTAGGACAGTAAAGTTTCCAGTCAATCAAATGGTGTAGTCATACTACACTGTGCAAATAAGTCTATGAATGGAGAATATTACAAAAACATCTTATCTGTTAAACTAATTCATTTCACCGATTGAGGAACAATGTTGTGACACAAAAGCTTGCATCTTTCAGAATGAGTCTGCTCCATGTCACTGTGAATAATGGTGAATAATGTGTCATTTATGGTCTGTTAGCATTATTGTCACTTAAACAGGAAAAAACTATTGTTTAGGTAAAATACTTTTCTATGTTATATACATAACAGCCAGAAAGTCAAAAATTCCTTTGAGATCCAGATCAAATACCTGAGCTGACCAGTAACAATCCTGATCTCAATCCTTTTGAGAACTTTTGGCATATTATGGACTCAAAACTTTCATAGAAGAGGCCTGAAAATAAACATTAACTGCAGGAATATGTTGGAAAAGTTTGGCATCACAAATGCTGCATTGAATATGTGAAGAAACGTGTCCTCTCTTTGCCGAAGGATGCAAAGTTGTTATTAAGGCTTGCGTGTTTCTAAAAATATTAGGATCTTATTCAATGAGAAATAACATAAACAGTTACGGTTTTTAGGCCTACTTATGTATGAACTCTTTTCTCCTTTAATTTATACTACATATATTATCATTACAAATCACAATTGTGTTCTAAAAAAGTATCAAAAAGATGAGCAGTTATGAAGTTTAACAATTTAATTATTAGCAAGGTTGAGGCCAAAGTTTTAAATGCGAAAATGCGTACGTTGGACGTTCGGCACCGCATTCCCATAAGCCTAGAAGTTTGACAATGGTGTTTGGATAGTTGGTGGAATCACGCTTGACATTCCAAACACCATTGTCAAACTCCTATGCTTCTGGGAAAGCGGCACCGAATGTCCGATGTATGCATTTTCGTGTTTAAAACTTCACCTCACTATTAAATATAAACTTAACAACTTACATTACACAGTTAAAAAACAATGAGTTAGCAACATTGCTTAATTTGCCACTAAGCCCTCTCTCAGGCTCTCTTACTTATAACTTACAATTTTTTTATAACATTTTTATATCAATATATCACTTTGCCAAATTATATAATAACAATATCCCCATGGCAGTAACATACAATATGAATTCACAACACTAATTTCTGTCATTTAAAAAATTTTCAATAAATATATCAAACTTGCTTTTAGACAATGGCTTAATGAACACATCAGCAATATTAGTCTTGTTGGTTTATATTCAATAACATAAGTATTATTAACAATTTGCAGATTTAAATAACTTATAAGTCTTATTAAATTATTTGAATTACATTTTGTAGAAACTACTTAATCAGAAATATCACAAGATGATTATCACACATTATTATAGGATTTTTACTGCCAGTTCTAAACAACCAAACAAACAGAAACATCTCTCTAACAATGCAGTCATAGAAGAAATAGTTAATTGAAAAAAGAAAGGAAAGAAAATTTCCAAAGCGTATTTATTACTTACTATAAGGTAGTGTATTGTAATACAGTCAAACTTCGGTTTACAAACTTAATTTGTTTCTAAAAGTTGTTCAGAAATTGATTTGTTCTCAAATTGAAACAAATTTTCCCATAAGAAACAATGTAAATTGGATTAATCCATCCCCAACCCCCAAAACAAAACCATTTTTTTAAATTTTTAGCTGTATTTCATGCATAAAATGCCTATAAAGGCTATATAATATTACTTTATCTATATCTATATATACTTTATATATGTAATATATTATAAGCAAAATGTTCCATCACCACCAACTGAAACTGAAACTAACCCTTTACAAATTAGTGCTATAAATAGAGACTCAACTCAGACTGCCTGGATGAAATATAATAAAATAAATCAAGACAGTACTTTATCCATACTTTCCAAAATAATGTTTTAATTCATTTGATTTCAATTTTAATTAATTAATTTATTATTTTAAAATTTAATCATTAGTTTTAGTTTAATTAAGTGGCTACCTAATATCAATAAATATTATAATATATAATATTATGTTAATAAATTTTTGTTATTTAATTTGAGTTAAACATCTTTAAATATGAATTCATGGATGTCAATTAACACAGTTTTTATTAATTAATTTGATTTAAATTGAATTGTGACATAAACTGGAAGTAGTATCTTACCCACATGCTCATTGAAATCTAATTTGAATAATAGCAATGTCATGCATCAATGGTTTGTGTCATGATGTCTAATGATGCGATGTAATCTTGGTACTACAAACTGAATTGGTAGTCCCATTGTTGATTGGTCGGGCCATCAACTTTCTTTAACACAGGAAGTATATGGAGTTGACCATCTGTCTTTCTAATCTGTGGCCAGCTCTTGCCAATTTATTGTATGGCAACTGGAGCAATATGGCATTCAAAATTTTGTTCATAAACCTAATTGTTTACAAAGCGAGGCATTCAAAACCCAAGGTTTGACTGTAGTTTACTTTTAAGAAGTTTTTAAAAGAAAATTGCATAGTTCATACATCTCTTGTAAGGAATGTTTTGTTTTTTAAAATTATTTTATATTTTGAAACTTACAGTATTTAAATTCTTTTATTATCTATGAAAATTAAATAGGATTATAAGATAGTGTCACTTAGCATATATGTAAGAATATGCATGCACATACATCCTTATATACATATATCCATTGATTTTATATGTATATATAGAAAATGTAATGTCATTAAATATTATCAAAAATTATATCATCTTAATATAATATTAATCAAATCATAATTATAATGTACAGTATTAAGAATGAAATGTATTGAGTTTTAGATATTTAGTATTATAGTGTATATATCAGGCCTGGCCAACCCGCAGCCCATCACATTAAATTGAGTGGCCCGCTAAGCGATATTATATATCTATTAAAACTTTAGTTTCCCATTATGTGTATATCAAAACAATTAAATACATGAAAATTTGCATGTGTCATTGTTATAATGCACAAGTGCGAGTACAAACTCTTGGTATAACAATAAAATTGTATTCATTTTGTATTTTTAAAAGCATGTTTGCCTAAATTGTGGCTCACTATAATGTTATGTGTGATCCAAGTGGCCCGCGAAACAATTTGGGTTGGCCAGGCCTGGTATATATAATACTAAAAAATACAATTATAAGCAGTCCTTGATACTTTCTCTTTTGTATAAATACATAATATTGATACTTGAATACCATTAAATTGCTTTTCATAATCTAAATTTGGACTTTTATATCTTTTCAGCTAACAAATGAAACTTTTGATATTGCGCATTGGCACTTTCTGCCAGTTTTAGTTTCAGTAACAAGAAAATTGTTTATGAAAATTAATTTTATAGTTTATTTTCTGTTTAGTCTGGTTTTTAACATTTTCACTGTATAAAAGTAAGTTTCCTCCTGTAATAAGAGATTTTATAATTTTTCTTTCTAGCTCTTTGGAAAAGGAACTCTCCTTTACAACATTTAACTCTATTATTCTACTCTTTGGCATTTGAATTTTATACACATTTTTAGGAATGCATTATATCCAAATATTTGGGGACTACCTGTCGGACAAATGTTTATAGAAATGTTTTTTAAAGGCAACTTCTTTTTCTAAATGAATGAAATATAAATTATAAATGATAAAATGTTATGATTAAATTGATAAAATTATATTTTAATCAATTTATTCATAATATAAAATTTTAAATAATCAATGATACAATAAATTCATCAATTGTATTTTTTTATGAAGCATTTCTTATTTATCAAGTTAATCTTCACATCAAAGCTAAACTTTTATCTAAGATTATATAACTGACGATGATAAAAGAATGAATTGTTTATTACATAAGTACATACAAATAGGAAATGACATATATATAATTACGGTTGAAAGTGCCATACATTTTAATTAGTGGGAAATGCATTATTTGAAAGAATGTTTATTATACATAAAAATATAAATATTTAATGAAATGTAATGATAGTGATCTTAATAAGGTACAAATATCAAAATGTAGAATGTCAAATTGTGGTAATTATAATTTATTATAATTAAAATGAATCAATAACAAAAGACAGAAATAACTAATATAATTTTTATTTTTAAACATTGTATATAGGATGTTAAAAGTCATAGTAAAAATTTTTTAAGGATGAAAATAATACATTAAAGTAAGAAGTCCTAGTAAAAAATGGGTTCTCAAACCAACCAATTTTGAAATAAAACTAATATTCTTAGTTGTAATCTGCCAATGTCAATAGGAATGCTTGTAAACAAAAACTAAGAAACTGCTAAACATAATGCATTAATATAATAAAAGGTTATTATAATTTCAATTGTTTCCAAATTTTATCTAGGAGAATTTACATCTACTTTACTATATTAGATGTTTGAAATTCCGCCCATGCATTTGAATGTAACTTTGCACTCTTCTCATCACAGATGCTTAAATTCTTTCAAACATCTCTGATTATTTCTGATTTTTTGACAGTCATTTTGAAGGTGCTGTTGTAATTCATACACTATATAGTGTCTACAGAAACTGAGCACACCAGGTCTTTTAAATATTTCCAAAGCCAGATGTTAGCAGATAATGAATATGTCATATATATCAGAAACAATTAATTTGTGGATTCATATTTACTAGGATTCTTTAATTTATTTTGTGAGTTCTTTTAATTTTTTAAAATTTTTATCATAATTTTTTTAAGCAATTTATGTAATAATGAAGATCACAATAATATGAAAACATTTATCATTGCTTTTCATAACTGGTAAGCTATGTAGAAATTATGGTTGATATATTAAAACTGTGAATTATCTATTATAATTTTAATCTTAGTAAATAAAGGATCTTTTATAGGATGTATAAAAATGTATATTTTTCTTAGTTATTTGATAAAAATGGATTTTATTATTTTGTGAGATCAAATCTCGAAATAAAGTAAAACTCATTATAAAATCTGTGTATAAATTTATTGTAATTAATATATGCAACAGATTATCTAAAGTATTTTGTATTTTCTTCTCTTCTTGTTTTCATTTTAGGTAAGAAAGTTGTTATATTTTAGTTGTAAAATGATATTTCTGAAAATAGTGACTATAAATATATAAATATCTCAGACTGATGTTATAATAATAATCCAAACTACTGCTGTATTAAATCAGGCTATTTTAACATTACTATTAATAATTAAATTCTAAGTAATTTGGTACTAGAGTTAGTCCCACTTCAGGCTTTCTTCCAGAATATTCTAATTATTTAATAAATATTAATTTAATTATAATTATTAAATTTAATAAGAGATGGCACATAATGCCTAACTCTAGTACCAAATTATGTAGCATTTAATTATTGATAGTAGCAGTAAAATTGCCCAATTCAATCCAGCAATAATTTGGTACTAGTTTGGCAGTTATTTGGCTTATTATAGTAACTAGAATTACTGAAAATCAGCTTCTATACTGTTGTAAAAACTTCACAGCACACAACAATATAGAAGATTAACCATATTTATTATAATAAAAATATTAACATAAATATGTATTTTTTTAAAGGCAAATTTCAAATTCAAGTGCAAAGATTGTGAAGAAGTGAACCAATTATTAAAAATAATGAAGTTCTTTATTAATGTATTAAAAATATATGCTGAATAAATTTCTTTTCTTGTCAAAAAAAGTTAAGATCTTTCAATTGGAAAATGTATTGATAAAACTTTAAAACAAAATTTATCTTTTATTTAATAAGCTATTGTTACATAAGCAATTTTTTATTATTATAACACTTGCTAAAATATAAGTCATTAAAATTATTGCTTCAAATATTTAATTTGATTTCATATTTATTGAATATAAATGTTAAAAAAACTGGTTAAAAATATCTAATTTACAATTATATTCTTCTTTATTTTTTAGAAAGAAATGTACTTTTATATGATTATTTTTTTTCTTTGTTGTAAATAAAACTTAATTAAATTTTATTTAATAAAATCATAAAATATAACACAAGCTTATATATTGTTAACATGCATTAAGTGTAATTAGTTAATAAGTACCGGTACTTAAGTTTTTAAACTTTTCTACACAATTAAATTTGTATAAATTATTAAACCATGTTAAATTTACCATACTTGATCATTGATTAAATTACAAATTATATATTCTGGTTGCATATTGGAAGTAATTATCAAAAGATTATTTTGCATATTTATTAAAAATATGTATAGTTATAGTACCTAACATTAATATATTATGTGTAATAAATATTTAAATTTATCTGCAATGACTAAGAGATATTTTGAAATGTGTACACGGTACTATTGTTCTGAGATATTTTAGTATTTGGAAATATCTAGAATATAAAAAAAAACAAATAAATAACCAATTAATGAGTAATATTTGTATTATAAGCACATCAGGAATTTAATTGTTTTGATTATGATTTAGATTAGTAAATAACAAATTCTTGAAATTTCAAATATCACTTAATCACTATTGTTATTTATCTATAGAATTTTATTTATTAAATTATTCCTTTGTGATTAAAATTTAGGAATTGTATAAATTGTAGAAATAACAGACATGATTACAAAATATCTATGATTTGACCTTGTTCCTTTCTAAAAGTCAAACTATTGATTTTTTTTTAACTTTTTAATTTATTATTAATAACGCTTGCTTAATTTCAATTTAGAAAATCGATTTTTCTTCAGAATTAAAACTATAGCTAAGAATTAATGAATATTTATCAGTAAAATTTATATTTTTCATAAATTAATTTAAAATAGATGATTATTTTTTAAATAATTAGTTTAGAAAATTAATGATAGTCAGCAAATTCTGAATAATTAAAAAAATGAATGTAATAAAAAAAATAAAAGAAAAGGGGATTTCCGTATCAGATATATTAACACATAGGAAATCCTTCATTATTTTCTGAGAAATTTCTAAAAGACGTGTATTTGAATGAGTTATTACAAACTGTAATTTCATTATGAGAAGTATTTTTCTCTTACAAGATTAGGATAATAATTACCAACGCCATAAAACCGAGAAAGTTTAGACTCCACCCTAGAATGTTTATATAGCGTCAAACGATCGATAACGACCTCATTCTACTGCAACATTTTCTTAAGTTATATAATAAAACTCTACTGTATTTTTTAAAAAAAATTTATAAAGAAAAAAATAATAAATATGCTGACGTATTGCTGGTGATGATGTGTCAATGCGGAAATGCAACATTACTGACCTTTGAGTAAACTTATACATCAGAGGAAAAACCTGATTCTAAAATGTTATTTAGAAATATGTGACTCTTAGAAAAAGTTTATTTGCTTAAAAATTACGTAACTATCGATAAATGCTTCCTTGATTTATATTCTCGTAAATTATTTTAGAAATGCTGTGTAATTTTTCTCAGAAAAAAATCGATTTATCTGCATGAACTGAAATTATTTATAAATTCGATTTAGTGACTAACTTTTTCTGAATATATTATATCAGTTTGTCACAAATGATTGATTTTAAGATTAAATAATAATAATAATATATATCATTATTAAATACGAAAATAGCAAAATCATAAGCGTTATAATCGGAGAGGAGGTACTCGAGAGGGATTCCACCGGGCTCGGATAAAACCCAAAGTGATTCCAAACCCTATAAAATTAACATTATTTTTTTTTATTAACATAAGATCTTTAAGACTGCTTTTTATTGATAAAGAAATATTCTACATGTAGCTTTTTCTTTAAAGAAATGAAATGAGCCAAAAGGATCCGCTCTACCCCCAGGCTCCATACAAGTTCTCGGCGGTCCTATTTATAATAATGTTTGTGTATATTGTTAAGATCACAGGTTAATTCTAATTTCATCATTTATATGTATTTCCAGTTTCAATTTTAGTATCGTTTCTGAAAAATTTAATAAATTTTCTTCATAAAATGATTAATTTTACGATCGTGATAAAATCCAAAATTGTCAAGGAAGAATCATGTGTACTAGTTGGCTGTATTCCAAAAATAAACTTAGCTATCGATTAAAAATATTAGGTCTTCAGTAAAAATATATCATTCATATTAAATCTACGTCGAAAATAAATAAAAAGTTCTAGAAGTATATATAAATAACGACGATTTGTAATCTGATATTGCTATTCGTGATTGCAAGTTGCGTGTAAGACACGATGACTACATACTTGGTACGCTAAAAAATATCCTGATTTACTCGTAGATATAATATTGATAGTTATGTTTATTCTGATTCAGAATCTGTCAATATACTAGCAAAAATAATGGATTAACGTTTGGCGACTTCTTAACCAAGAAGTAAATAAATCATCCTAAATATAAATTAATAATAAAACACAAGTCGAAATAACATTGCTTGAATTGTAAGCTATAAAATGTCTATTTAACACTGAATTCCAAGCTAATGTAACAACTAATCTTAAAGAACATTTGATCAGAGTTTTATAGTTTTTAAATTTTGTTTTATATATAGAATTTAGTTTGTTTCGTTTCGTTCTCAGTGAAATAATTCTGCTGAGCATCATTTAGTATTGTATAGTAAAACCTTATCAAAACATTTCGGGTGTCTAATAACTGAGAATTTTAAGATAAAATTAACAAAATTGAAATTAAGGTAATCAAATAATCTATATAGGATGGAAATAATAAATATATATAAGAATCTATAGCCTTTTATTTGAATAAATTAAAATTGCTTTGATCAAATATACGGTGTTCGTTACTAATTTAGAAGGTATTGTTGAAGCATTGTGTTCAACGTTTTTGAGCTTAACACCAGAATAAAGAACGTCGCAATTAAAGCTATTTTATTACTGTAATGTTTATATTTTAAACTAATACAATGCTAAAAATATCTAGTCACGGCAATAAAATCTTTTTAAAAATATACATTACTAAATGAAAACATTACAGTTTTTAATCTTTCGGAACAATTGTGCAATTGAAGAAGTTTAAAGGGTAACAATTAATAATTTTAAATAAATTACAGATCAAAATACTAGCACATATTGTTTAATTTGTTTGAATCTTTTAAATTGAAAAATCAAATAATATATAGTAATTTTTTAATTCTTCAGATTTATTCGAAAATTACATAAAAGCAAAACAGTTTTAAATATTTTTGACTTTAAAAACAGGTCTTTAATATGAATTTAACAATTGCAAATGTAAAAGGAAATAGCATTTTAAATTTTATAAATTTTCTTTTTATATTGTAAACTTAAATTTTGAAATGCAATTTTAGTTTATAATTAGAATTCATTATGTTATAATAAACATCATACAGTAGAAGGATCTTCGGTTGCTACTACAAGTCTAAAATTATAACCTTTAACACTGTCTTTTCATATCATTAGCATTATAATTTTTATCTGTAAATTATATATTTTAAATTACATCTAAAATCTAATTCTATTATTAAAATTCATATTTTTTTAAAATGTGATTCCAGTAATTACGATTGTTTAATACATTATTAAATATAACAGTAATGACATATGTTTTGAATCAAAATTAAATAAATGCATTTAAAGATATTTAATGACTTGTTGGATACCAGATCTGAATGCTAATTGGACATTCGATTTGATTTGTCAACGTGAAGCACGAGCATAATTAAGACATTTCGACTTCCCTCACATCGGTGATCAACAGAGCGGAGAGACGAATGACTATGATAGACTATAAATTCTGAATTGGATTCGAACTTGACCTCTACAGCGGTGGGTTGATCATACATTTAAAAAAGAGAAGGGGGAAAAAAAATATGGTTCCGCCCGGGATCGAACCGGGGGCCTTTCGCGTGTAAAGCGAACGTGATAACCGCTACACTACGGAACCACCACGAAGAATACTTATAAATAACCAGTATAATTTGTATCACATTCTAAAAAATTCCATGAAAAATTAAATAAAATCAGGAAATAAAACTAAATTGTGATAAATATCGCATGCTATGATTGTCAACAGTTTAATGTATTAGATATCCCTGCAAAAATATTTAAAAATATTGTCATGTTCTTATTAGCTGAAACTATAGTTATGTTGTAGACTTGCAGCATGATAATATAATGTTGAAGAAATGGCTACTATTTTAATGGAAGACTTTTCACGAATGTCTAATCGTGAAAAGTTGGATTAAAATTCGCCAACTTTAAAGGGCGAATAATAATTTTAGTAATGCCAGATCCCAAAATTGAAGGATAAAAATTATTTTTTTTTATTTAACTTTGGGACCGGCACCATTTAAAACATTATTTATTTTCCTTTAGAGTTGGCATCATACATGTCGTGGCATCAGCTCTATGAACCGTTAAGATTATTAACTAAATATATACGTTTCATTAATTATTTTACTGTTCTGTAAAAATACAGGAATCATCAGTGTTTAAGCTATAACCAAGCATCACCATATCCAATTATAGTTTAAATAATGAGCGTGAAAAGATTTTATACGCTCAATTGATTTCATAATTATGAATCATAGAATAAACTTACAAATATTCAATTACTGTTGGGAAAATTAAATGAGAGGATTCTGGACTTCGAAAGATGAAATTAAAAAAAATTGATCAGAAAAAAATTTGATTTTTTTTTGAAGATCACAGAATCGTCCTTTGACTTCTACGATAATCATTTATACATATAATTAAATAATGATAATTAATCCCTGCAAACGCAGCACATATAAGTTAACTACTCATGTGAATGAATGTCGTGTCAGTATGAAAAAAAAAAGGAAAAACAACCGAGATTTATGATGTATTAACACAATATGGAAAGAAGAAAACCCTATTACAATTTTAACTTTTATTAATATGAATATTGTAAAAATAAAATCGAGACGTATTATTATTATCATCATATTAATTTTTTTCTGATTGGAAATTATATAAAATATGAAAAAAATTTATGTAAGATTTTTAAAAAAATGAAACCTGAAAAATTCAGATTCAATTGATAATTTAAATTTATAATATAAAACTTTATTATCTTTTTGTATTATTAAATATTTGAAAATTTAAAACATTGAAATTAAATTATTAAAAAACTTTTATGCAACAAAAGTCATTGAACTTTTATTATTTATCGTAGAATGTGTAAAATAACGTAGATTTAATCATTTATTTGCTTTCAGATATCTCCATTACTCCATTGTAATGTGGGGATGGATTAACATGTTAGGGTCGTTTATATTATCGTCGCGCCCTCTAGTGTTTTAATTAAATGAAAATTTCGAACTTCTATAATTTAATTAATAATATATATTAGATAATTGTTATTTTAATAAATATTTTAAAATTTTAGTTAATAATACATTTAAATTATAGAAAGGAAGTGTGTCATACACGCCCTGTCGGGTCTTGCGTATTGTTGCTAGATGACGTAACTAGTGTTTAAGAGTCGTGGTAGTAGTAGTGACGCTTGCCATTGTTGTAAGAAGTGGGTTGGGTTCTCTACTCATTTAACTGTTTCTCTGTCTTTTGTATCGAGAAATATCGCCATTATGGTTCATCACGTTACCGATAGAGCCGATTACGATGCCCAAATGGATGCAGCAGGAGATAAGCTGGTTGTTATTGACTTTTTTGCGACGTGGTGCGGACCTTGCAAGCAAATAGCTCCTTTCATCGAGAAATTGGAACAGGAGAATACTGATAAAGTAGTATTTCTCAAGGTAGATGTCGACGATAACGAAGAGTTGGCACAGGACTTTAATGTCAATTGCATGCCGACTTTTATTTTTTTGAAGAACCGTAACAAATTGGAAGAATTTTCCGGAGCAAATCAAGATAGGTTAAGAGAGTTGGTTGATAAATATAAATAATCCCGCCAAAATATGTAAATAACTTTATTCATTCGATTGTCATAAAAAGAAAATCATTTTAAGTATTGGGGATATATGTAACAGTTAATTGTTTTGAAAATTTAAATATGTTTTGTTAAAAGCTTGGTGTAAAAGCTTACGCATAATTGGATATATATTATATTGTTTAATTAAATATAAATAAAATAAATTTGTGAAAAATATAAATTTTGTTTTGTTCTTTTAATATTTTAAACTCTTTAATTTAATAGATCGGTAAACGAAGCTCGATTATGTTTAATCGGTCACCGTGGTAACGTAGAGGGGGGGTCAACGTGGTACCGACACCATTACCGGTATCGTTTTACTTAAACTCAAATGCGTTTATAGCGATAATATAGTAAAGAAAGTCGTAAAAAATTTGAACGAGAGAAAAAATAAATCATATTATACGCGCGCACAAAAAAGGAATTTTTATTTTACAAGAGATAATTAATTTTAACGAACAAGCGTGTTTTATTTATACCGTGTAATGCAGCGATCGTTCGCTAGAGGTCGCTAAAGTTGAAACAATAGTGCAAGATGGCGGCGTTGACTGTATATGCTTCGTTGAAAGAAGAATTCGAAGAAGCACAAAATAGTTTGAAGAATGTCGATGAAAACATAAAAAGACTTACAGGAAGAAATCCCGGAGAGTTCAGGTGCGAGGGTGTTTAATATATACAGATGTTTTAAACGGATATTTAAAGAAAACAGTTGAACGGTGTCGTCTGTCTCGTGTTCTCACTTCTTCCAGAGTAAACAAATAGGGATAAAATTACTTAAAATTTTCATGTAATGCATTACACACATACATATATATACATTATTTGTCTAGAATAAGCATAACAGTTAAATATGTTACAAGTTATCATTGTAACAATTATCCTCACGTGGGATTTTTCATGTTACTCCCAGGCCATAACTGTACAAAATGAATATAAAATTTTAATTAATTAAAAATATAAAACACCATGTATTCGGAGAAGACATTAGAATGTAGGTTAAGCATTTATCTCACTAGATGTCATCAGCATGCTGCAAGAGTTGCAAGCCATCTTTGTATGAATAAACAAAACGAAAGGAAACAAGGGTTCAGAAGTGATTATGAGATAGTCCCAAAACTCTTCTGTAATTTTAAACTAAGAAATGTTGGCAGTAAAAAATAAGAACAGTATCATAAAACAACATTTGATATATATGTGTTTTTTTATCAGAGGTGACAAAAATACAAAGTGAGATATATTGCCAAAGCAAGGATATTTATATATTGTATAATGATGGGGCAAGTGATTGGTACCATATCATACAAAATCTCTGGAAAAATAGCTTTTTGACATGTACTTTATATAGATTACAAGAATTTTTTCAGTGAACATGTGAGAGGAATTTAAAAAAACAACTTCCAGCTAGGAAATATGTGGGGGGACCCAAAAAAATCGGATTTTTTTGTATAAAAACTTTATTTATTAACTTTTTTACAAAATTCCTTCAGTCACCTTCAAAATACTCTCCATTAGATGCGATGCACTTGTCAAGTCTTTTTCCCCACTGTTTGAAGCATCTTTGGAACTCTTCAACCTTGATATCGTCCAGTGTCCTTAGCGAAGCTGTTTTTATCGCCTCCACATCATCAAAACACTTCCCTTTTAGATTTTTTTTCATTCTCGGAAACAGAAAAAAGTTGCATGGGGACTAGGTCTGGTGAATACAGAGGGTAGGGAATGACAGGCCATCCCCAAGAGGCCAAATAGTGGGTCACTTGTAAGGCTGTGTGTGTGGGGGCGTTGTCATGATGAATGAACTAGTCACCTGATCGCCAAAGTTCCGGGCGTTTCCTTCGCACATCCTCTCACAGATGTCTTAACATATTTTTGGTGGATTTTTTCAACGTTTTCATCGTTTTGAGATGTTGAAGGACACCCAGAACTTCTCAGGCAGAACAAAATAACAGTAAGAGAAACACAACACTATGCTCAAACATAAACCTACAAACTGACTCCATTTGCACAGCTGTTTCGTGAAGGTCTCTACTAACCCCATGTAACCGGAGAACTCTCTACTATGTCTACGAATTGCAGCGAGCTCTCAGTTCAGTTTTTTTTTGGGGGTTTCCCCTCGTATATTCAAAAATATGTTTCTAGCTGGAAGTGGCATAAGAAAAACTGTAACAGAATACTTCATGAAAGAATTTTTGGCTTCATACAGAGAGACATCTTTTATCAGAGGACACTAATGGCTTTTGGTAGTGATTAAATCTTGTCAATTACAGATTTATTTTATAGAAAAATACATTACAGATTTTATTGTTTTTTTTTTATTGAGATTTGCTAAATTTGAACATGTTTCTGAAAGATGTACCTATAGCATCTCCCACAATGCAATCTCCCACCTAATGTTTCCTGGTAGAATGTCTTTTGGTTTTTACTACCCAAATTTCATGCAATGTACTGTACACATCTCTTGATACAATATTTTTTGACTGATGTTTTATATAAGAAAAATCTATGTACCTAAAATTTGATAGAACATTTTAAACAAAACAATGTGGGAAAAGTTCAAAATTACATTTAAAATATAATTGGGTAAAATGTTAGTAGTATGATATTAATCACATGTTTACATTTTGAAAAATGTCCCAAGTGTCAAGAAATGTAATATGCATCTCAAACATAGCTTCCTGCAGAACATTTGATTCTTAAACTGAAATCAATCATAGGCATCATAGATACTTTACAATTAACAGGATACTAGCTGATATGTACAGCAATGGGTATGATTCAAGCTTTGAATGAGGGGTTTTACACCAACCTCAGAATTGTTGACCCTTTGTGAGATATTCATCTCCGAAGGTCAGTTTTTAACATGTATCAGTCTACTGCCTTTCCTAGCAAGTACTGAGGCGTATGTCTACATGCTTTGCATGTAGACGTACGCCTCAGTGCTTGCTATTGCTCACATCTCAGTGGCCGGGTGGGGGCAAGTCACTACACCCCTTAAACTATATAACATCAAGTGCTCTACAAACAGTCAAGTGGGCTACCTGAAGCTGGCACAGTTGCATGGACTAAATTGTTAAATGCGATAGTCTTCTGACATTCCATTAACCAAAAAGAACTGCATCATATCATATATCAACATTTCCTATAGCAGAAAACTTAAACTTGCTTTTGCAATGTCACTAACAATAGTCTATCAATTCTCCAATTTATAGAACTGTCAGAGACATCTTAAGAATATATTGTAATTTATTCCTTTTTTGTTTTTGGTCTGCATTTTTTAAAACCCAAACCATTATTGTTGTGTATTATTTGCCATGCTGTAAACTTAGTTTTATTAGTACAGTAATATCTTGAGTGACATAAGTAATATGGATTGGAGACCTTTACATAACTCGAATTTGTAAATTCATAAATTGCTTAAGTGTAACTACATAATTAATAACGCAATAGTGTATTTATTATTATATGTGTACTGTACATATATTATTTATTATTTTTTTGTATAAAAGAATTGTTTATGAGGAAGAATGCCTGGTAAGCTTGTGTACATGCTTACAATTAGACTGAAAAGTACTGTACAAGATTAGCAGAGCAATAAAGTAATAAATCGGTACAGTGCAAAAGAAAGAAAGGAAAAGAGAGAGAGTATGAATGAATGAATGTTTGAAATAGAATAATTCTTTGTAAAATTACATATTACTCTACTCAGATTTTTCCAATTTTTGAAATTTACATTTTATATAACTGTGAATTTACTTAAGTTGCATGTTACGTAATTCAGGATATTACTGTAGTGTATGGCAATGCAACAAATGGGTGATCTGCTAAGGGAGAAAGCCTCACAGGAGGTCTTTTATGGAAAACTGGCCCCTATTTAGGTGTTACAAGTGTGAAGAAAATCTAGAAAACTCCATGTGGCCAGGCCATTGGCAACCAAATACAGTAGAGCCTCGAAAACTCGAAAAATGTGGACCGAAGGGTGGCCGAGTTTGTGAAAATGCCAGGTTATCAGGAATGGAGTTAAAAAAACTAAGTATGAGTGTTTCCTCAGAAAATACTGTACTGTATATGTATTGTTTACTTGAGAATACAACAGAGAATAAACTGCCCAAATACCCTTAAACAAAGGAAAAGTACGATCTTTATGAAAACATAGAGCCTTTACTACATGAAAATGAAAATTAATGAATACACTGTGTACAGTAATTTATCTGATAAGACAGACCCCAGAAAAATACTTTATGAGGCATAAAGCTGTCTATAATGAAAATTAATTAACTAGGGGTTTTTTTGCCCTGCCAGGGTGTGGCTGAGTTATCCGGAGTGCCGAGTTTCCGAGGCTCTACTGTACCAGTGTTCAGTAGGCAAACATGTTGCTGCATACAAAGCACCTATTTATTAACAACTATATTTAACTGCTTGGTGATCACAAAGCAATATTTTAAGAATTTTATATTGTTATTAGATATTTTGTAACTTTTCACTTTGTGCACATTTAGATTTATTTTTGAAAATAGCTTCTTAATTCAGAAAATTAAATTTAATGTGTCTTAGCTTTAGCAACATTATTTCATAATTGTTTTATACTATCACGAAAATTTCAATTCCACTATCGTGTTGGTCTTGATGTTATAGTATTACAATTTCAAATTGTTTATATAAAATTATAAATAGCTGAATATAAAATATATTATGAATTAAGTTGCAAAACATCTTTTATCTTGATCAAAACTACATTTAAATTGTGTTTTCAACAAGTAAATAGCAATTTAAAAGCTGTGAGAGCAACAATAAGAAAATATGTTTTGATTAGAGGTTTTCAAGTCTGAATACTCAAATTTGGACTTGGTAAGTCTTTTCACTTTTACTTGAATTTGGTACTTTATCTAAAATTTAATGAGTCCTTGTCCAGATTTTGTGTGTGTTAATTATTGATCATAGAAGAAACTTAAATTTTTTTTTCTACTTGTATTTCTTCTTTACCATTACTAATAATGTACAATTTTAACATTGAGTTTTTATTTATATACTAGCTGCAAGGACCCGCTTCGCTGGGCAAAAAGTAACAATAGTGAAGATTAAGATAATTACATTATAG
Source organism: Centruroides sculpturatus (assembly GCF_000671375.1). Classification (NCBI taxonomy): domain Eukaryota; kingdom Metazoa; phylum Arthropoda; class Arachnida; order Scorpiones; family Buthidae; genus Centruroides; species Centruroides sculpturatus. The sequence goes on from NW_019384830.1 coordinate 85,818, forward strand.
CTAATCTTACTCGTTTTCACAGAATGCAAGAATTAGGTCCCCCGTTTCCAGACTAATTAGAGAATTTTTACATTTAGTCAAACGAACTATTTTCAACGTTTCTGGAAAGTTTACAATCGTTCTATAATCGAACCAATGTTCGAATTTAATTCGAACAAAACATTCGAAATAGAAAGCCACTTTCAACCACTTTCAGCCTCATATCTCCCACACCCTTAAGCTATCGAGACGCAACCACCCCTATGCACGAATGGAGACTTGGGGCTACCACCACATACAAATACCATTCACGTGCGATGTGTAGTTTTGGTGGAAAAGTGAAATATAGGGACATACACGTCCATTTATATATATATATAGATTTTTTAAATGGAGTACAATTAAGTAAAAACAAGTATAATTAAAGTAGAGTTTGAATTAAATTTTCACCAATTAAAATTGATATACAAATAGAAATTATTTGTTTTTTTCTTCATTACTAGGTGTATAAATAGACACAAGGCATTTTACATCATCTTTATTAATCTTCCATAGGATGATAGGCATTTCGGGCAAGGCCTCTCATCTGTCGGCATTACATCCAGAATTTTCTTTAGGTTTCATTATGGCTGGAAAATGCTAGATGTCGAACCATGAAACCTTCACTGTAATAGTAATTTAAATCATAAATATATTTTAAACTGCAATGATATTTTAACGATTTTAACTGTAAATACATAATTTTAAATGAAAAAAATATATATGTAACAACAAAACCTAAAGAAAATTTCGGATGTAATGCTGATGGATGAGGGGCCTTTCCCGAAATGCTTATCGGCCTATGGAAGAATAATAAAGATGACGTAAAATACCTTGTGTCTATTTATACACCTAGTAGTGAAGAAAAAAACAAAGTTCTTGTTTAGTACAAGTTGATTTTACATCAAAAATCTACATAATAATTGGAATCAAAATTATATATGTTTTATCAAAACATATTTTTCTGTTTACTCTTTGGTCTATCTTTTTTTTTTCTTTTCAATATATGAAGAAAATAAAAAGTTAAAATTTCTAATTCAGTTTACTGTAATAAATCCATTAATAGTTTTGATGTTTAACAAATGAATTAAATAATATTTCATCAAATAGAAAAAATCTAGTCGAATATAAATAAATTAGCTGTTACCCACAACTTTGCCTGTGTAGATTTTGCAAGCAAACCGCATTTATATTTGGTATTTCAACAACCATAGTAATTGTTATATAACACCTACCGCTAAGAATCAATATTGATCGATTTTCTGGAATGTTTACAATCCTTCTATAATCGAACCAATATGCAATAACAAATTTGAATTTAAAACGGTTGAACATTTGGTTAAAAAAATCGAAATATATAAAAATATTTATAACAATGTCTGAAATGTTGTCAATTTAATACACCTAAGTACTCAATGAAGACTAAATGTAGTTGAAACAAAAAATTGTATCTAAAATAGTACAGTAGAAGCCATTCTTCGGGTTAAGCCTTAATGTTCTCCCTCTCCCCCTCGTGGGGGAATTTCGAAAAATCCCTTCTTAATGTGCGTTTTCATGACATACCCTGTGTACCAAATTTCACCTCTAGGTTCAGTGGCTGCTCTGGGCGATGATGAATCAATCACTCAGTCAGTCAGGGCAAGTAATTTGATATATTTAGATAAAATAATGTTACTGAATATAATTTGTTTTTTTGACAATTTGCTATTTGAAAGGAAATATTTTTTTCTATAACCTTCCAAAAGTTACTTAGAAAGTCTTTTTTAACACACAATTTTTTAAATTAACTCAACTAATAATCTATTGACATTAAATATAATTTATATAATTCTGTTGCTAAAATATAACAATTAAAAATTATTCTGATATATTTCATCTACACAGAATAAAATACATTATCACTAAGCTGTTTTTCTATCCATTTTAGTGACTAGAAAAAGATGTTATCAGTTCAGACAGTTTTATCATATCCATTTCTTCCTATGTACAAATGTTATAACATAAATTTTTTCAGAAATAATTTTTTGTAATAATTTGCAATAGTTGCATGGAACACCTTTTGTAAATATGTAATGATTGTTACATTTTATTCAATTCTAGATAAGTTTTTTATTTTTAATTTCTTATTTTTTTTAACAGAAGAGTACATCTGCTAATAAATAGATGTTTTATTGTTAATCTACAACTGTTTAGTTAAATTTTTTTATTGAAAGAGAGTATTTTTTTAAATCAGTGTTTTTCAACCTGTGGGCCGCAACCCCCTGAGGTCAAGAAGCCTTACATGGGAGTTGCGGGTAAAAGAAAAAGACAAGTGTTTGTAGATCCTACACTACATTAAAAAAACTACAATATCAGTGAGAAGGCTGTACCTGTTTATTTTACTGTACAATTGGTTATTTGATCAATATTCAGGTCTCAATCATCCTAAAAATCCTGATCCTAAAAAAAGAAAAAAAAGGTCAACGGCTCCCTGTGCCCAATGTTATAACTAAAGGAAGCTTCATACTTTATCTGTGTTAAGTTCTTGTCGATTCTTATGAAATTTTCATTTTAATCAACAGAAAGAAAATTAAATACATAGTTTTTAAAATCACTGATATAATTTTAATATGGCCCTGGGGGGTCGCCAAAATTTTTTAACTTGTAAAGGGGTTGCGTATTCAAGAAGGTTGAAAAACATTGTTTTAAATTATAGTTTTTTTCATTTTTTAAACAAAATTATTTTGTATTGTGTATTTTTTTAAGATCAATTCTTATAAAACTCTTTGTTGTATCAGTAATAGATAAAAATTAAGAGTTGGTTAGAAAATTCTATTCTTAATTTTTAAAAAAATATAACAATAGTTTAAAATTTATATTCACCATTCTTCACATTGTGGAGTGCAAACCTAATTTTAAGATATTGATTGTTTGATAAAGAAAATTAGCAAACATAATTATCCTATCAGGATATCATTTTTTCAAATTTTGTCAATATTTAGAGATGATAGAGGATACAATTAAGGGTAAAATCTATTGACAGATTAGATAAGACTTTTTTCCTGATTATACAACTTATTAACAGCACATTTGTTAAAAGAGGAATGGATAAATTGTGATATCTTTAAAACTTAATTTTCAAAAAGTTCAGAACTTCTGTTGAAATTGCATTAAATCAAAACTTTTTACCTTATTTTCATATTCTTGTCATGTGCACTTAGTATAAAAAATAAATTAAAGAAGCTGGCAATGGTTCTTGCTCGAACAGGACAGTTCGAGCAAGCAACACTTGAACAGGAGGTTAGGGGCCCATTAGGAAGTCCAATCATTTTCAGTTATACTACAATATAAAATTTAAGTAATAACAAAACTTAAGAGGAAAAATTTTGTTGAATTATGAGAAATTTATTTATGTTATAGTTATGTATTCCGAGACCATGTCTTCTTTTTTTTTTTTTTTTCCTTTACAACTAGGTGTATTAATAGATGGAAGGCATTTTTGCATCATCTTTATTCTGGAAAAAAAAAGTTTTTTTATTTAAAAAATATTTCAGTTTAAAAACACTAAGGTACATTAGCACAAAGTTAAAATTGTATATGGTGCTGTTATGGGATTTTATTAAAAAGTAATTTTTATGTTACTAATTATATAAACAAACATCTCCCAAACCCAATAAATTTGTATTACACCAACAACTACTGAATTCCATCGGGCTATTTATCTGCATGTAAATGTAATTAATTGTTGAATAATTTGTCCTAGAGTCTTGCTCTTGGTTGATTCTTTTCTTTCAGAATATTCTAAAAGTTATTTAATTTAATTATAATTATTAAATTTAATAAGAGATGGTGCCTAACACCTCTCTCTAGGACAAATTATTTAGAAATTAATTTAATTTAAACATGGATAAATAGCCCGAAAGAATCTGTTAGTTGTTTGGCATAATATATTACTAATTATTATAAAAAGGCAAAAAGCTTAATTTTGAGGGTAGTGGTGAGTGTTTTTAAAAAATTGTAAATGCAAATAACAAGTAAAATTTAATTCTGACCCCACTCAAGATGATCCCCTCTCTATCTCCCCACTCTCTTAAAATTTAATAGCACCAATCCTCATATATAGAAATAATCCTGTCAATTTTCGAAGGTTTTGTTTCATTCAGTCCTGAGATATAATAGATGTGTGCAGCACATACAAACACAAACAAAGGATTTTGTATGGGGTTTTTAGATATTTTTGGACTCCTGAAGTGTAAAAACATTGAGAAATGCAAAAAACTAGAAGGGGTTAAAAACTCAAAGTTAAAATTTGACTGATTACTGTACAATTTCCTTATGTTATATTCTGTAACAGATAGAAAAGTAAAATATATATCTATGTATTTTTTTCAATTGATAGTGTAATTTAAGGAATAAAATACCATTACTAAAAACAACTATTTAAAATATATATTGAAATAAAATTTTTTTGAAATTATGATTTGCTATTATTTATTTTCTCAATAGTGCAATAGTAATATGAATGAAAATTAGTGATATTTGTTATAGCCTCAATCAGGGCTGTGGAGTTGCGTAAAAATCTACCGACTCTGACTCCGACTTTTTCTTACCAATCCGACTCCGACTCCGGCTAAAACACCAAAACTCCACGACTCCGACTCCAACTCCACAGCCCTGGCCTCAATGAATTAAATAATAATGTGTAGTTTTCTCAATAAGAAATATGTGTAACTTTTCAACAATTAAGTCAGAAAGTCATCTTGTAAATATTATTAGTTAAGTAGTGTTGAAGACAAGAACTATAAATGGATATCATTTTGTAATAAATTGTTATATACAATTTTATTTTTTAAACTATTGTAGTTTTATATGTAAGACAAATTGGGATGTAAAAGAGAAATACATTTAAGAGAGAAAATGTGAGAGAAATTAGGTGTTTGCTCTCTCAGACTTGATTGCTAAAACTTAGATATTATCTATCTAGAAACTTAAATATTCTAAAATATTTTATCATCTCAAATTAACAAATTGTCATAGTATATCTGATTGAAATTACATATTTTTTTTATCATTTTTGCAATGATGATATCTAGATTTCTTTTGTTTGAAATCTTTGAATTGTCAGATGTTTTGTATAAGCTGCTTTGCTGGCTACTAATGCTATATAGGAACATGCATAAAATATATTTAAAGTTAGAGAAAAGCAAATTTTATTTATACAGTAAAAGGTCAAATGCTTTCCTTCATACTTAAAAATTAAGTTCTGAAAGAAGAAAAATCATTTTTGATATATTTGTAATTAAAACAATTTATTAATAACACAGTAATTAATAACAGATATATTTGTTTGTTTAATTTAAAGTAATTCTTCCAGTTTTAGTTGATATGGGATCATTTATGTTTGTAGCAGATTTTAAATCATTAAATATTCTTTCTGATTATTAATAATATCTATAGAGCAGTTTATTTTTAATATGTGAAATGTAATGTGTTACATAAAGTATCTTTATAATAAATACAACCTTACAATAATTACTCCAAATATCAAACAGCTGGATTCCTTTATCAATCTATTAAAGGCTAAATAATTACTAAGTAATTTAGCATGAGATATGTGGTTAGGCTGCCATGTCTCTTGTTAAATAATTATAAATAAATAAATTTAATTTAATCTATACTAATATTATAAAGAGGTAATGTTTGTATGTATGTATGTATGTATGTATGTATGTATGTATGTATGTATGTTAGTTTGTATGCAGCAGGTAATCTCCGAAACTACTCATCCGATTTCAAAAATTCTTTCACCAATATTTAGAATGGAACTTCAGGGTGGACATAGGCTGTATATTATTCCGTTAAACATGGGGGATGGACAATTCTTTACGGTAAGCCTTACGGGAAAGGTTACCGTAAAGAACTCTGCTTCTATTTATACTATTTTAGATGCGGTTTTTTCCGTTTTTGATTGCGTTTTAATAGGGTACGTCAACAGAATGTACACTAAGAAGGGATTTTTTGATATTCCCCCCGCGGGGGAGAGAGACAGGATTAAGGCTTACTGTGAAAAACTTGGCTTCTATTATACTATTTTAGATGTGTGTTTTTGCGTTTTTGATTGCGTTTAAATATGGTACGTCAACAGAATGTACACTAAGAAAAAATTTTTCCCCACGGGGGAAGTGTTATACATTTATAATAGATACATTTTGAGCCACAACAAGGCGTGGCAGGGTCTGCTAGTTTTAGAATATTCTGGAAGAGAAAACACTAAGTGGCATTCTTCCAGAATATTATAAAATGAAATTAAATTCATTCATTTATTTATAAGTATTTAACAAGAAATGCCAACCTAATTGCCTACCTCCTGCCAAACTTACTAATTATTTAGTTTTAATAGCCTGATGAAGAAATATGGCTATTTATTTGATAAAATAGCTTATGTTTAAAGCTACTGTATATTAGCCTTACATACTGGCATGAAGTGTTTATATAGATAGAGACTTAAAGGAATATAAAATAGTGTTAAAACTATGAGTATGTTTCAGAAAATTTTGAAATCTTGAAATACTTTGTGTGCTGTGAGGTGTCAAAATTTAACATTTGATACTTTATAGCATCTGATGAATGTCATGGCATCTGAACAGTTTAAGTTATTAGATAAGTAGATAATGCATAAATTATTCTATTTTCAGTGATGTTAATTTGCTGTGCATTATTTTAAATGCAATATTTTCTTTTGTCTTATCTATATATATAAAAATGAATGTATGTGTGTCTGTGTGTGTGTGTGTCCTTCATGCATTACCACACCGTTTATCCGATTGCCGTGAAACTTTGGGAAGTTGTTTAATATACTCCGGCGAAGGTTTGTGGCATAGTACGATTGCCATGAAGCTTTGGAAAGTTTTTTTAATTTTTTAATACACTCCCGCGAAGTACATTTATCCTACGATAGATGGCGCGCGTTTACACGAGCATTCGCGCACAGTGTGTTCGATCGATTTCAAATTGTGAAGACCATTTCCCCCCTTCAAAAAATATCTCTATATATGCATTTGTGAACTGTTATTTACGATATTTGTAATAATTTTTGTTTAATCACTTTATTTCAACTTTTTTTTGCTAATTATGTATTCGCTCGAACTTCGTTAAAACCTTAACTGTACCCCGAACAACAACCGAAGTTGTAGGAAGAAATTCGTGTATTTTACCGATCTAGGAACCCCCCTTTTCCAAATTTTAATATCGACTCAAAATAATTTAAAAAGACAAATTACAATAAAACGGTTTATTATCCAACTATCAGAAATTTCACAACATGCCAAGGAAGAGAGGAAGGAGCAATTAAATAATTAAAATTATAAAGGATTTAAAAATATATATATAAATGGGGAATATCGCGCTTCTGACAATCGCTGCGAGTGTGTGGGCTAAATTTGGAGAATCCGTGCTTCTCGCATGGACAACTGTATGTGGCCGGCTCACGCGTCGGAAAACCTTCCGATTTATTCGTGTACGCACCAGACGAAAAAACAAAAAATATCGTGTATCCACGAGCACTCCAATAAATAAATAGAATTGAAACAACACTTTGAAATGTTTTCCCGATGAAAGCGAATAATAATAATAAGTTTCAATAAAAATGATAAAATGAAAATTTAATTTTATCATAACGAGTTTGCTTGAATTTCGTTTCTTCTGAGATCGCAGCAATGCGCGACGGGTAAGCTAGTTAATAATAAGACAAAAGAAAATATTGAAATTTAATATTTATTAAATTTTTTAACATTTAAAATTATTTAATCAATATATACTAAACTAATATCAGTTTTTAAAAAATATTATAAATTGCAACATAGGTGTGAAGAGTGAATGTCATGAAGCAATTGTTTTGTGTTCCATTACACTGTTGAAAGCAATCAGGGATGGAGTCCCTAATATTCTGTGCAGCACACAAAATATGTAATTTACAATGCATTTATCAGGTTCACTGATTTCAAATGTTTTAATTAAGATATTTTAGTGAAAGATTTGCATATTTTAAAGAATGTTTATTAATTAAAATGATGGCACTCTTCTGTTTTGTTATCCATGAGCAATGTGACAAGGTTGCGACTGTTTTGTGCACCAAGCGATGCAAAGGCGAATGTCATGCACATGCCATTTGCCTTGTGGAAGCATAGGTGTTTTATCTATTTGTTCCAGTTTTATGCAAATTATTTCTTTTTCTTTTGATGAGGAGGGAGGTAACAAAAATGGTAAAAATGAAAGATTTTGTATAGTATAAACTTTTTATATTTTCTTTTTGTTTAACTATTACAGATATCTTTCCTGTGTTACTTAACTTTGACTTTGTAAGTTGAAAATTGTTTTTTTAATTTTAAGTCAAAGACAATTTGTTGGAAAGAAGTCAATTTTTACCTTTGATAAAGTTAAATTTGTTCAAAGTTTCACAACACCTTTCTTTCTTTTTTCTAGCACTTTCTTTAATTTAATTTAAAGAAAGAGAAAAATCAGGAAACTTTGTATAATAAGTTCTAGTCTACTGTGCATAGAATTTTAAATTTGTTCATGTAGTTATTATTGTTTAGTTCTCAGAATTAGTTTGTTTTGATAAACTGTATGGCATTAACATATTGTATTTATCCAAAAAGAATTGATTGTTTGATAGCCAAACAGAGGCTGTTTTCTATGGTTTGTTCAAAAGTACACTTACACATTAGAGAGGTTGCAGCCAAAGTTTTCATCTGTAAAACGTGAACGTCGAGCGCCGCTTACAAGATAGCAGCACTCGACGTTCACGTTTGAGAGATGAAAACTTCGGCCGCAACCTCTCTATTAAAGTATAGGAGATGAACTGCTGTACATGCAGTTGGTCTCTTGTGCTTTAATGTGCAAGTTGCAAATATATGGTGTAATGAAACAGACTTATTAATATTTGTTCTGTTATCCAGGTTTGGTCATTTATTGAACTTTGTTTTATTCAAAATTACATTTTTTTTTTCATTAAATTCCCAAAAGGAAGCCATTTTCCAAGAGTCTATACTGGAGCATGGAGTTTAAAAATCATTGCTTCCATAATTAATGCAAATCGCATTTCATGTGTGCTATTTGCATTTGTGTCATGTGGTGTATGTGTGATAGTTGTGAGCATTGTTATGTTTCTCGTGGATAACAAAACAGCAGAGTGCCAAAATGATATATTGACATGCCTTAAAAATTTTAAATTTTTGAAATTTTAAGAGAATTTTGCTTAATGTATTTTTATTTCATATTTAAAAATTACATTTATATTGTGTATTATTATACAAATATATTAAATCTTATATTTATTTATATTTATTTTAGAATTGGTGTGAAAAGGATAGCTGGTGGAAATGTTGTAGGAGATGCCAAAAATAATGTGTCTTCTGCTTTGTAAGTAGTTTTCAAGTATCTTTATTTTCCCTTTTGAGCAAATCTCAGAAAAGAACATATCTCATTCAATGCACTTGACCAAATTTGTTTTACGTTGACATTTCTGTTTTTAACAGATGGTTGTTATTGACATTATTATATTCATCTGCAACAAATCCAATGAAACTTACTATATTTCTTCACAAAGAGCATGCTCTTATATGTGAAAATTACTTTTTTTTTTTTCTTATATTCTTTAAATATTTACTGGAAATTTTAAAATTTTTATATCACCTGGTTTATTATATTTTCAGTTTTATTTTGAAATATAAATGATGCATGATACATTGACAAGAATTTTTGGTTAATGTTACCTATGGTTCCAAGACTGCGGTGCTTCCAGTCGCCATTTTGACTTAGTAATGAGACTGCGCTGTAACTGGTTATTTAATTGTAGGTCACATGACTCCAAAACTAAATTAAACAAATATTACTCACATTAATCCATCTGTTTTTTATCCTTCCTACATTTCTTTCCGACATTGTTATATTCCTCTTTACTAGTTGTAGGTCTTTTCTTCACAGATCTTGTCAATTCTTTTACAATTGTAGACGAACTTTTCTTTAATTTTGTATTCATTTTTGATGTTAACTTTTCCTTTTTCTTCTCCAATTTCTGAGTGTTATTCTTATTTATATTTGAAACTGGTGTAGACGGAATGGTTTCAGGTTCAAGCCATTTTTGTGTTTTTCCAGTACCAGGATATATCATAGACAAATGTTTTGCAAAAATTTGAAATCTTTCTCCTGGATTTCTATTTGGCCAATTCATAAACTTTTTATACATAAACATATACAAGTAAGAATAAGATAGATCATTTGTGTAATGCTTTGGCAGGTGTTTTTTTATTTTTTAAATATCCCCATAACCTTTTGATATTTTGGGTATGGTTGCTGTTTTAGGGTTCACAGAATTTTTGGAATGATTCACTGTTTTATGTTTAATAATTAATCCTTCAATATTGTCTATATGATTATAACCTCTCTATTTGTCAGTTATTATTACACTTCCAGATTTTACCTATTTATACACTACCCAATTTAAAATATTTTCCGATCTATTGTTAACATGACAAATAAAGCAATTTTTATCCTCCCGACAGATTCCTCCTACAACCCATTTAGTTGATTTCAATATACAGCCTTTTTCATATTTTTGTTTGCATATAACAGTTTCATCTATTTCAACAGTTTTGTTTGGACCTCCTATTTTAAATGAAGTCATATTATTCAATACTATAAGCATAACTAATCTTATATGATTTGACCAATTGACATTTGCCTTTTTAGATATACCTGCCACAAAAGCAGAATTAGTAGCAGTACATTCGAGACAAAGATAGTGCCAAATGAATGACAGAAGACACCCCCAAGAAATATTACCAAATTTGCTCTTAAATGTTCCTTCAAATGCTGAATACTTAGTTCCACATTTACTATATCTTAAAAAATAAGATTTTCGGTCACTTCGATAGTATAATTTACATGTATTAGCACACAATTTACATACTGATTTTATTTGTTGAATTCCTGATTTCACTGCAAATTTAAATGCATTATCAATATCATGTTCCAACCCAAATTCCAAAGATTCATTTTCCATTAGCTGCTAGAATTTGCGAGTAGTACAACATGACCAAAACACATCAGAATTTAAGTCTACTAAACTCATTTTCAAGTTATTAACAACAATCTAGAATGAATAAATATTGCAATTTTTTAAGATTATATTTAAAAACTATAATTGAATACTATAGTTTATAAAAATGTATTTACCAATTTATCAAATAAATCCAAAAAAAATTATATGAAAGGTTTCAAAAAATCCAATAATCCTATAATGCAACACAGTCGAATTCGACTTACACCCGTAAAATTTGCATAAATCCTAGTCAAATTACGATTGACACAGCGTTCCCTTAAAAATTTGCATATTTGCAATCTCTTAATATATCGTGTTTATCATATTTCCATATTTTGTCACTACATAATCAGTCAGCTCCCTCTATCTTTATTACCGCACAACTCACCAATTTGAGATTACAGGAAGCGCTGCCCTCTTGGAACCATAGGTAACATTAACCAAATTTTCTACTCTGATTTTATTCATTTTATATCAAACATTTTTTAATATGTTCTTTCTGATCATTGTATGATCTTTCCCTGGAGTTGCAACATACTTTATTTTAATTGTATGCCTGTGTCAGCCTGTTGCATGGAGAAATTTGAATTATAAATTTTCATAGGTGTTGTCATCCAGATACAGTATGTTGGACGAGATCACAAAGTATATTCATTGTGAGCTTGACTAAGTGTGAGATGGGTTTGTTAAATTAAAAGGATCTCTTAGTATCCATGGAGGAGGAGTAGAAAAATTTATTTTGGTATATTGCCTTAGCAATTTTGTAGTTTTAATTTTTTTTTAATATTTTTGAAATTAAATTATATTTAATTTTTAGTTAATTAAGAAGGATTATAGTATCTGATTTATTATTTAATTTTAGAATGGCTTTTATATATATATATAAATTATTTATTAAAATTACTTAGAATTAAAATTATTGTTCTTTTTAGATGGCAGAATGCCAATACCGATATTTCAAAACCCAAAAGAAGACTTCTTGGAAGTGCATTTAGCAGGTAAATTTTATATATAAATGCTGATAAAAAAATTTTTAATGAGAAATAATTTAATTACTTTAACAATATTATTTATAAAATTCACAGAATTATTAAAAATTTGTAGTGGATTAATATGAAAAATAGATCATGTTATGCTTAATTATGGTTTATAAAATCTTTTATTTATAATAAAAAGTTATTTTAAAACTTTTCATTTTCTGTTTTCCTATTGAACCTATAATCTAAAAATAGAAAACTGATGATAATGATGACTGAAAATCAGTATTATTCTTTGATCACATTATCTATTATTCAGGTATCCAATGTATTGAGTAATAAGAAAAATAAGAAAACTACAAAAAGATTTTGTGAAATATAGATGAATATTTTTACTTAATTATATAAATTTGAAATAATGTAATGCATTTCATAATGATCTTTTAAGAAAAATTGATAGAAAAACAAGTNATGATGATGATACAACAACAAAGGTAAATAAAAATAGTTTTCAAAGAATATTGTTTCAAATATTTAAACAATTTTATATCATTACATTACAGTATAAGTCAACATTAATATTTGTTATTAGTATTCATTTTTGTGTAAATTAATAAGAAATTGATTCAGTTTGGGTATTGAGAAACTTTTTCTATATATAGATCTTGAAACAAAAATCCATAGAAAATACCATAATTTTCTAGGAATTATCACATCTGTAGGCATCTAATTGTCAAACAATCAACAATTTTATTTTACTCAGATGCATTTTGGAAATTACAGTATTTCCCTCCTCAAAGGAATACAGATGGAAATGGTTATAAAGTATGAAAGAACTTAAATGATTGGAACATTGAAATTGAAAGAATATCAGAAAATTGTTTGTTCCTTGTTTTTACTTGTATGGAAGAAAACCCACTGAGGAGGGAAATATTGTAATTTCCAAATGCATCTGAGTAAATAAAGTTGTTGTTTGTTTGGTGATTATGGTTCTGTGAATATACTTCCTAGAAAGTTAAGATATTGTGACTGTTTTTATATTGCTGTGTATATTGTTTTTATCACATACGTATAAAAGTTCTATTATTATTTTCAGTATTTATTTATTTATTTTTTGTAAGAATTTTTGCTTCAGAAATTGCATAATAAATATTTGATGTTTATAATTAAAAGTTATAACAAGAAGTAGAATATTTAAATAATAAATAATGTTTTAAATTCTAGACTAAAAATCATTGTCAAACTATGTTTTTCTGAAACATTAGACTGTGATTTAGCATTAATAATCATGATACAAATATTATTAAGTTAAGTAAAAATTATATATGGCTTATATATAATTTCAGTTATCACATAAAAAATTAATCAATAAAAAAACTTAAAACATTCTAAACACATTCATATACAGAACTTGTGTGTAAAATATGCAATACAAAAATTAGATGATATATATTAGAATATTTTTTTAATAATAATAATAATTTTGAATAAAATTGCAATACAGTTTAGTATTTCCTTAAATTATATCATACTGTTAACTGAATCTTTACAAATTTAAAATATATAGAAAAAATGTCTTTATTAAATTTTCAAAGTTGTATGCACTGCATTTTTTTAGCCAACTATTCAGTCTTCAGTAGTGGCCACAACAAAAGAAATTCGTACAAGGAAGGAAACAATAGAAGAACAAAAAGGTGACAAGAAAAATATGGAAAGGTAGTTATTATACTGATGAGTAAACAATATATAAATTAAGATATATTATCTAAAAGATTTTGTATTAATTACAGAAATAGACGAATGTTTGGAATGATTTTGGGAACATTACAAAAGTTTCAGCATGAAGAAAGTCAAAGAAAAGAACAGGTAATTATGAAATAATAAAAATGATTTATAATTTTTATTATTATTAATAACTCTGCTCCTTTTCCTTTACATTAATACTATTTAACATATTTGTTTTTATGTAATACAAAATAGTTGTAAACATTATACATCATTAACCAAATATTTAAAACATTGAATTATTTTAAATATTTGGATGCTAGTGTATGATAAGCCATAATATATTGTTTACAACTTTTTTTTTTTTTTTAATGTAAAATGAACATGTTAAATAATATAATCTTCATGTTTAATATATATATTTTATGTATATATATATAACAGGCTCAAAAAAGAGCAGAAATTGAACAAAAATTAGAAACTGCAGCAGAGAAAGAAAAAGAAGAATTAAGAAAAGAACGTCAAGAATTATTTTTGGCAAGACGTGAGAAACAAGCCCAAATCAGAAGATTAGAGCAAAAAATTGAAATAGCAAAAATGGTACTGTTTAATCTTATTTTATAGAAATGAATATTGGTTAAATTTAAATTTAAATATTGTATATTTAAAAGTTTCAATTATATTAAAACTTTTTGATGTATAATTTTCAATAATAATATATATATATGTTTTTTTTCAGCATGAAGAATGGGAAGCAAAGCAACGGTTGATGATGAATTTCATTTTTACTAAAGCTAAGCCACCTATTATGTTTTTGCCTGCAAAACATACACCAGAATCTGAGAAACGTCACAAAGACTCTCAGAAAAAAATCGAAGGTAATGCTTATTGTCCAAAATAAGTTGTTGCTATCAGGAAAATCAAAAAGTCATTTCCAAAAATTAGGGTGTAGAAAAAGTGATTTTATTTAAAAATGATACAAAGCTTTAATTAATCAAAATAGTATTCTCCATTATTAGCTATGATCCAGCACCAGTGTTGGACCACTCTTGAATGCCCAGCTCAAAGAAAGATGAATAAAATAATAATAATGAATAAAAAATCCAGAAACAAGTTGCACAAATTTTCTGGCTGTTAAAAATAACTTTTACAGTATATTTTTAACTATAATAAATAAAACTGTGAATGATACCATCTGAGATTTTGTTGCAAAAAAATTTTTATATTAATTTATGAAAATTTATAGATTAGGGGTTCAAACTGAAGATCTACAGAAGAACCAAGAAGATAGTGGCGATGATGATGATACAACAACAAAGGTAAATAAAAATAGTTTTCAAAGAATATTGTTTCAAATATTTAAACAATTTTATATCATTACATTACAGTATAAGTCAACATTAATATTTGTTATTAGTATTCATTTTTGTGTAAATTAATAAGAAATTGATTCAGTTTGGGTATTGAGAAACTTTTTCTATATATAGATCTTGAAACAAAAATCCATAGAAAATACCATAATTTTCTAGGAATTATCACATCTGTAGGCATCTAATTGTCAAACAATCAACAATTTTATTTTACTCAGATGCATTTTGGAAATTACAGTATTTCCCTCCTCAAAGGAATACAGATGGAAATGGTTATAAAGTATGAAAGAACTTAAATGATTGGAACATTGAAATTGAAAGAATATCAGAAAATTGTTTGTTCCTTGTTTTTACTTGTATGGAAGAAAACCCACTGAGGAGGGAAATATTGTAATTTCCAAATGCATCTGAGTAAATAAAGTTGTTGTTTGTTTGGTGATTATGGTTCTGTGAATATACTTCCTAGAAAGTTAAGATATTGTGACTGTTTTTATATTGCTGTGTATATTGTTTTTATCACATACGTATAAAAGTTCTATTATTATTTAGGACAAAATTATAAAAAATAATACTGCATTTAATAAGCATTAAATTTAATAAATGTTTGAATTCAGTAGCAGAAAATAATAATGTTTTCAGTCTACTGGAACTATATGTATATAATAAAGTAGCATTTCATTACACAAATATTATGGTACACATGCAACACACTACTGCTTAATATTGATACATGAAAAAATAGTAAAATTTACTCTAAGGTATATTTTACTATTATTAAATATTAGCTGGCAAAGCTATAACTTAATTAATGTGCTTTCTTACCACACAAGAGCGAGACTGGATTTTTTAATGATATTTTACTATTATTAGTTCAGGACAACCAAGATAAATTTATCATCAATTATAGTATTAATCCTTATATAAAGAACATAAACACTGTTCTTTTTACATGTTGAATTACTTAAGCAGTACTGTGTTGAATTCTTTCATTATGTACCAAGTTTTTGTCATTTTACATTTTACTTTCCTAGCTGTTATGTATATATAACAAGGGAATGTATTGGAACTGTGTCAAATTTGATCCTGTGAGTTTTTTTGCAAATCTCCACATTTTGAGACCACCTAAACCCAAAAAGGTAAAAGAAAAAAGAAAAGGCAAAAAATATTGTGTGTGTTGGTATCTATTTTGTTTATTATGTCTGGATAGGATAAAGATTAAGAAATGAAATTTGGTACAACAACTTGTGTATAAAGCACATTAATGCTATTAAATTTGGTCGGTGAAAGGTTGAGGGGATGGGAAGATAAGGGGTCATGTCATATCTCAAATGGAGTAGGACTTAATGAAGATTTTAAACATTATTAGCATTTACAAATTTTTATGAAACTAATCATTATCCTCAAAATTATGCTTTTTTATATTTGATAATAATTAAAAATATTGAAAGTTTTTATGATAAAAAATCTCATAACAGGTGGCAAAATTTTATTATATTTTAATTAAAAAAATAAAAAATTATTTTCTGAATANTTTTTTTTTTTTTTTAATGTAAAATGAACATGTTAAATAATATAATCTTCATGTTTAATATATATATTTTATGTATATATATATAACAGGCTCAAAAAAGAGCAGAAATTGAACAAAAATTAGAAACTGCAGCAGAGAAAGAAAAAGAAGAATTAAGAAAAGAACGTCAAGAATTATTTTTGGCAAGACGTGAGAAACAAGCCCAAATCAGAAGATTAGAGCAAAAAATTGAAATAGCAAAAATGGTACTGTTTAATCTTATTTTATAGAAATGAATATTGGTTAAATTTAAATTTAAATATTGTATATTTAAAAGTTTCAATTATATTAAAACTTTTTGATGTATAATTTTCAATAATAATATATATATATGTTTTTTTTCAGCATGAAGAATGGGAAGCAAAGCAACGGTTGATGATGAATTTCATTTTTACTAAAGCTAAGCCACCTATTATGTTTTTGCCTGCAAAACATACACCAGAATCTGAGAAACGTCACAAAGACTCTCAGAAAAAAATCGAAGGTAATGCTTATTGTCCAAAATAAGTTGTTGCTATCAGGAAAATCAAAAAGTCATTTCCAAAAATTAGGGTGTAGAAAAAGTGATTTTATTTAAAAATGATACAAAGCTTTAATTAATCAAAATAGTATTCTCCATTATTAGCTATGATCCAGCACCAGTGTTGGACCACTCTTGAATGCCCAGCTCAAAGAAAGATGAATAAAATAATAATAATGAATAAAAAATCCAGAAACAAGTTGCACAAATTTTCTGGCTGTTAAAAATAACTTTTACAGTATATTTTTAACTATAATAAATAAAACTGTGAATGATACCATCTGAGATTTTGTTGCAAAAAAATTTTTATATTTTTAATTATTATAAAATGGCAAAAGGCTTAATTTTGAAGGCAGTGACAAGTTTCATAAAAAAAAAAAAAAAAAAAAAAAATATTGTAAACACTAATAACAAATAGTATCATCATTAAGTCTGACCTCTCTTGAGATACGACACATGACATCCCTCTATTTTCTCATCCCCTTGACCTTTAACCCCCGGAATTTCTTAGCATTGATGTCCCTTATAAACAAGCTACTGTACAAATTTCATTTCTTAACTTTTACCCCATTCTGAGATGTGAGGTGTGGCTAGAAAATAACGAGACTGAAGCTGAAACTTTAATCCTTGAGTAGTATATTCACTTTAGTTGTGTTTCCCTTTAGTGTGATCCTTCTGCTTCCACACACTGCTGCATTCATAACTTCCATTGATCATAACAGTGCTGCAGGTCATTTTCTGTAAAGTTATGCAGAAGCTGTCATTTTTTCCTTGACAGCAGAAGCCGAATCAAAACAGTGTCCCTTCTGAGCAGACTTGACTTTAGGGAAAAGGTAAAAGTCACACGGAACACGGTGGATATTGAAATAGTGTGACTCCCTTCTTGGCCAAACACTGCTTCACTGACAGAGCAGAACGGGCTGGTGCATTGTCTTGATGGAGGATGAAACCATTTTGCTACAAGTGTCACCACTTTCTTCTGACCCTTTCCTGAAAAGATTCCAGAACTTCTTTGTAGTAATATTGGTTCACTGTTGTGCCTTCTGGAACCCAGTGTTCCAAAATTACACTCTTAATGTTGAAGAACACAACGAGCATGGCCTTGAACTTGGACTTGCTTTGTTGCACTTTTTTCATCCTTGGTGACTGTGGTGTCTTCCAGTGCATGGATTGACACTTTGTTTCAGGATTGTACTGAAATATCCAAGTTTTATCACAAGTTATGATGATGTCCAGAAAGTTCAGCATACCTTCAATTTGAGCCAAAATGTCGGAACAAATTTGCTTGCGGTTCTTTTTCTGCTCTGGGTATAGCAGCCATGTAACAACCTTAGCACACCTTTTTCATGTTCAGTTTTTCATGCAAAATCTGCCTCACACTCTCCTTATTCGTGTGTGCCATGTCTGCAATCATTCTTATGCTTAGTTTTTGATCACTTTGAACAATTTGTTCCACTTTTTTCTCGGTTTTTGATGTGCTAGGCTGTCCAGAATGTTCATCATCTTTCACATCCTATTGGCCCTCAGAAAATCTGTGCCATTCAAACACACATGCATGAGAAAGATGTATCTCTGTATGCTTCATGTAGCAGGTGCAAAGATTCAGTGGCAGCTTTTTTTTTTTTCTTTCAATTTTACCAAAAATTTCAGGTTGAACACTGCTCCTCTTTCAAGCTGGCCATTTTTTCAACATGAGCTAAAAACATGTCTACTCGCAGCAGGCAGTGACAGCAATCTAATAGCAGTAGCAAGTTAAGACACTGTGCTTGTTCTAATTTGTTCAAGGTCGTTTACTCACCCACTCACTTCCACCCACATCCAACTGTTGCGTGCAGGTGATCACAGTTTCATTATATTCTAATCACACCATGCATTAAACAAAATTGACATCAACACACACACATCTACAGATTTCCCCCCCATTCTCTTTTACTCTTTTGAATTCAGGAGGTCTCAAAACATGAAGATTTTGAGACCTCCTGAATGTCCTGCAAAAAACCTGGAGAGTCAAACTTGACATGATTCCAATA
The DNA here is from genome assembly GCF_000671375.1 of Centruroides sculpturatus. NCBI lineage: Eukaryota > Metazoa > Arthropoda > Arachnida > Scorpiones > Buthidae > Centruroides > Centruroides sculpturatus. The sequence continues at coordinate 105,108 of NW_019384830.1, forward strand.
CTTTCCATTGTTATGTATACATAACAGCTGGGAAAAGTAAAAGTCAATAAATAAAATTTATTGACTTTTTTATCTTTAAGCTGAGGAAAACTTAAAATGCATATTTTACTGAATAATGTTTTTAGAAAGTGATGTCTTAGTTGAACATTTTATATTTTTATTACTTTGTGATTGATGTTGCATTTATTCTATTTAAAATATTAAGATTTTACATGTTCTATATTTTTAATATGAATTATAAAAACATTACAAGAGAAACATTTGCAGATTAGCTTATTTTTAAAATTATTAGTTCTTTCTATTTAGCATGCTTTTTAAATCTTATTACAGCTGCCATAAAGAGTCAGAGGGCTAAGATTGAAGAGGAACTGAAAGAAATTGATGAACTTTATAAGAAAGAAGCATTAGAAGATGAAGAATTAGACCAAGCAGAAACTTGTGTTGATAAAGAAAATAGGGGCCCTGCAGAGATTGTTATTGAAGAAAATCCAGAAGTAGAAATGAAAGAAGAGGTAACTGTAAGCGAAGAAACCAAAACGACAGAACCAGCAGAGAGGATTGAGGTCGAAGTTCAAAATTCTGAAGAAAAAACTCCAGTCACCCCAGTCATTCAAGAACAGTCAGAACAGTCAGCTGAAACAGAAAATGGAGAAAAAGAAGTTGGTGAAGAGAAGATTGGATCTCTAGGTGATCAGGAATTTGAACCAATATATGACTAGTACAATTTCAGGTAAAGTAAAATATCAAAAATCACACAAAAAGTCTGAAGGCAAGCAATTCTTTCCAGCTGTTGTAGGTATTTCTTAATGTGCAAACTGTATTTTCTAGTTATGAAAGTATATTTCAATCCATTTTCTACTGGAATAAGATGATATTTTATTATATCAATGGAAAATAAAATGTATATTTAATGTTAAAGATTATTCCTTTATCACCAATCAGTTACTTGTGACTGTTGTTTAAAAAAGCAAATATTTTATCATGCATCAAAATAATGTAAAATGCAATTGCAGATTAAAGAAGTCTCAGCTAAAGCATACAATGACAAATCGAAGTGTTTAAATCATGTAACTAAAAAAGACAACGAATCCCTGACACTGCAAAATATTAGTTTCATTTCAACATTTTATTTTTTCTCATACTTTTAGTGAATTAAAAATTTTTAGTTTAAAAAAATTTTTGTTGCATTAAAATATATTTTGATGCTATTGTCAAATTCTCCTGAAATTTTCAGTTATTACAATGTATATTAATTCATTTGTATGGTTCCTGGTCTGGATAAAGATAATTACCACCAAAATAAGTTTTGCAAGAACTGCTTGTCAATCAGGAACTTGTTTTTTAATAATGGCAATTTTATAGAATGTCTCTTTTTTGCAGCATAAGCTGCATGTACAGTGTAACTGTGTTGTAATATCAATCCAATAAACAAAAAAAATATTAATTTTACTTTATATTTTATCATTATATTATATTACAATTTCATTAAAACATACAGATTTATAGTTAATATCATAGTAAAAAAAATCAACTTGAAGTATATTTACTTCTTAGTTAATAATAATTTTTTGTTTTTGTTTTATGAGTTAAATATATTTTTACAGATTTAGTTACTAAGATTACTTTTCTTCAAATTTTTAAAACATTTTGGCATTCAAAACAGAGTTAAAGCCAAATACAGTACACTCTCCATTAACTGGCAAAAAAAAATGAAGAAATAATACTTTAAATAAAAATTAAAATATTATCAATTTTCTAGCAGAAATGTAAGTTTAAGCTTGACATGTCACACTTTGAGTAAGTTCACACTTCATGTCCATGTGTTTGTCTCCCACTGCCATTTAAGTAAAATTGCATACTGCATTCACAAAACTGTATTTCATTAAGTTAAATTTGTCTTTATTTGTTTTAATTATCATCTTTCAATATTAATATGAAGTCAATACAGAGTTTATGATATGTATCTTATGGGGTATAGTATTAGGTCTATTTTTAATAGTAAGCAATCAGAAACTACTCCAGCATCTACCAATCCCCCATGGCTGTCATTTGACTGTGAGAGTCTACTATACTGTACTTTCATTGAGTTTGTGATATCATTAATCTAGTTCACAAACTTTGTATCTCCAAACTATCTACTTTACAGGAGGCATCAAAAACTGGTTTTTGAGGGAGATACCACATTTGTGGCAATGAATTTTTGAAGATATGTCTAAAAAGTTGTTGTTTGCTTATTGTAGTGGTCATTTTTTGTTACTATTTGTGATAATGGACTTAAGTGGTTTGTGTCAGCTTTTAACCGTGGAGTTACGAGGTTTATAAGCTGAATGTTGTACTAGAGAAAGTACATTTTGACTTGTTTTCAAATTATTGTTTACTTGGTATCATTAATTTCTTTCCAGTTACAATATTTAAGTTTGATTATTCATTTCCATGTACAATATTTTAATTCTAATAAACAAAAATTACTATAGAACTTTCTTAAAGCAAATGGAATTATTAATTTAGTTGCCTTTACATCCTTATCTCTTGTTTTATTCTATTATAGTCAACTAAGACCTATCTTATTAATTAATAGGACATTTACACTGGTGTGATAGTTATTTGCAACAAGTATGAGTTCTTAATCAGAAAAAACAAAAAAACTATTTTTCACCTGTTGTTTCTGTACACATAATACACACATTTGTGTTTCGGACACACACGTCCCTCATCAGCAGATTTATAACCATGTTCTAAAAAGTACATAATAATCAAATTTTTATCTTACAACAGTTTAAAAAGTTTCCCGACAACGATATAATAAAAACTTACAAATTTTTTTGTAGTCAATTAATTTTAAGATTGTTTGGTATTGGTTAATTAAAAAAAAACCCTTTTTTAAATTTTTATGAAGAATGTATTTAAAGAATATAAAAGTGGTGATTATTCTATATGCGGTTTATGCATATTTTGAAGTAATTGACTACAAAAAAAATTTGTAAGTTTTTATTATACTGTATTGTTGTCAGGAAATTTTTTAAACTCATTGTCATTGTCTATTTATACAATCACATATTTATCAAATATAATCAACAACAAGTATCAAACTCATTTTTACTTCTGGCCAACATACTTAAGATTGTTTTAGAAATGTTAATACTTTCAGCTTTTGGAGATGTTTGAATTTGTCTTTGCTGATTGCAAGGGAGGCTGTGTGTAATGCCATAGGAGCATTGTTTGAGACTTGCAAAACAAGATTTTCCCACTCATCTGAAAAATGAATCTTTTAGAACAGTAACCCACCCATATCATACCTTAAAGCACACACTTCTCTGACACCTATCACCTGCTTTCTTACGTGGATGGATAGATGTTACAAAGCCTAGATCAGCATAGTTCTTAAAAACTCATGTTGAATATATGCTCTAAGATTATCTTTTTGGAGAAGGGAGTCAAATATTTGGAACTGTAATGCAAACAATAGATGAGTATAAGTAGCAACCAACTTCTGTGTAAAAGGAAAAATTTTGATATTGAAGTTTCATTTTATAATACTGTGCTGAAACTTTTGATAATGGTGTTAGTAAAATGAGAATATATGAGTAATGTACCTAAACAAAAGGTCATCAGAAATATACATGGTTTATTTTTACCTCTAAAACAGGGCTGTGAGTCGGAGTCGTGGAGTTTTGGTGTTTTAGCCGGAGTCGGAGTTGGATGGTAAGGAAGAGTTGGAGTCGGTAGATTTTTATGCAACTCTACAGCCCTGGCAGGGCTGTGTAGTCGGAGTCGTGGAGTTTTGGTGTTTTAGCCGGAGTTGGAGTTGGTAGATTTTTACGCGACTCCACAGCCCTGCTCTAAAATCAAATGCACCAGAAACACCAGGTTTGTGACTACACAGAGGATGCATCACATGATTTTGATTACGCTGGTACAATAATCTCAAATACGTGGAATTTGGAGATAAAACTTTTTAAATAAACCTTCTATTGAATAACTGTTCGACAAAACGTTTTTGTTTTGAAATTATAAATAATTTTTCTTGAAAATAATGGTAGAAGTTAAAATGAGAATGAAAACAAATTGGAAAAGTAAAAGTTGCAAAATAATAATTTGAAACTACAAAACACTTCTCTGAGAAATTATCATAATGCAAATTACAGTATATAACAGTATGCTGTACCTAGTTGCAAAATGCTTCGTGTTCCATATATTGAGGCTAGCCGTGATTAGAAATACATACGCTCTAGAAAGCAGGACTGTGGAGTGGGAAAAAAATGTGTGGATTCCGACTCCCGCATTTTAAATTTAATTTAGTTTTTTATTTAAATGAAAGAAAATTTATTATATATTTATTAATTTTTTAAAAATCTTTTTGTATTTTGTTATAATTCATTTATTTTAAATACAAAATGCATCAGTTTAATTTATTAAATATGTAGTATTCTTTGTAGTATTTGTGTTTAGTAGTTAAATTATTTTGACCTAATTGAATTTGAATATATTTGAATCATTCCTTTATTATCCCTGCCCTAAATAAGTACTCTATATTTCTAAATGAGCCAGACTAATTGATCAGAGTACATATTTTTCTTTCCTGAATAAGGGGCTGAAGTAACTAGCAAAATCGTACACTTTTTAGTTGGACTACTCTTCTGGAAGTATGAAATTGGAGTGCAAATGCTGTCGAATATATGTAGATGTAGAATTTTATTGCCTCCTTTCTCTTCTTATTAAGTATTGTTAAATATTAAAAATACTAACTATGAAAGTATTTGGCTCCTTTCAGAATTCAGAGTAGGGTACCCCCAACGGTGACTCTGCCCCCCATAAAATCACTTGGTATTTAATTTTGCTGGAATCGGCCTACTAAAATTATCAGGAGTCGGATTACCTGAATTACACTCATTGACAAACAGTTATTCACCCTGTGGATAATAACCTGATTACTATAAAACTCAGCTTCCAGCTGTCTCACACAGGTATGTAGCAATGGAGTTCCAATTGATGTATTTACATTGAAAAATTATCAAAGCTAACTAGTTCTACATTTTGTTTCAATACGTATCCGAAAATGTCGCCTCAGGCAGCATTTTCCGATAGATTTAAAGTTACACTTATATAACACATTGTGAATGATCCTTTATTCCCGTATCAAACTTTCTACTTCACAGAAATTATTGAATGTGAAAGAACAGCCAGCATTATTTTCAACGTTGTTAGACGAAGAACGGAAGGAAGGCCAAATAATTCGATCTTCTGTGGTATCTGCAACAGGTCGTTTAGAAGCATTAGAAGTCGATGCAGCACAGAATGGTCTGATGGCACTTTTCCATTGTTGCGAAAGTGCCATCAAATCTGCACCACGTGTCTCCAGTCTTTCGGTAGTAATCGAGTTTTTCTCGTTCATTTTGCAGCTAACATTTTTACTTTCTGCATTACGTTTTCCAGTCAACTTCTGCCAGTTCTCGCTTCCATTTTAATTAAACTCTTCTATCACTTTTTGGTTATCTTCTTCGCTATCTGGGCTAGAAAAAGTTAAATTTTCCTAAGGAATTGTAGACAAATTATACATAAAAATAAAATAAATACTAAATTTACGTAAATGATTCCACAGAAATGAATTCATCTTCGACGAATCATTTACGTAAACTTCACAGATGAAAACCTAAAGACGTCGAAGGATCGCCAATTCCAATTTTTTACAACTTTTTTTAAAGTTTTAATGCTTAAGTTGGATTATTTCTGTATTAGTGAAACGCTGCGTCCCGTAGATGATTTTTTAGTCGTTGCGGTGGCGACCTCTAGTAATTACTGTATTAACTTTTTTATATTCTGCAAAATATGCGATCGGGGCAACGAGCTAGAATATTTTTAACTGTTTGTGTAAAAGTGTGCGAAGGAAAGGAAGAGTTTTAACCCTTAACTGAGATAGTGCGAGTGAAAATGGCCCTGTTTAAATTTTTTTCTGTTTGAAAGTAAACAACAAGGCATTTCTTTCTTTAACCCTTTGTTTAAACGTTTGTAAATACGACAAAATATTCTGTAGCGATAAGTTAAATGCATTTCTAAACATTTTAAATTTTATTTTCCTGATTGTTATATAGAGTATTGGAGAAGTATTGGAATTGTGTTAACTTTAATTCAGAGACTTTTGCAAATCTCCAGGTTTTGAGACCTCCTGGACTCAAACAAGTCGAAAAAAAATATTCCGTGTATGTGTTGGTGTCTATAAGAAACGAAATTTGGCATGATAGCTTGTGTATGAGAAGCATTGATGCTATTAAATTCTGGTGGTTAAAGGTCGTGTCATATCTCGAAAGAGGTTGCAGGCCGGATGGCCGAGCGGTCAAGGTGGTAGCCTACCGCTCTGGGGGACCCGGGTTCGTTCCGGACGGGTCGTTAAATCCCCAGAAATCTTTTGGGGGTTGTCCGTCCAGATATGTCCCCTTCTCTCACCACCCGGCTGCCCCATTGTGGGCCTGGCCGAACCCATAAGGGGCCTGCTATAAGAGGCCCTCTTAGTGCCCACAGGGCGGAAAGAGTTAAAAAATAATCTCGAAAGAGGTTGGACTTAAAAACAGAATATTTTATCTTATAAACTTATAAACTGATATTAAAACTTAGATTACAGGAACATATTAAAGCCATAAAATATAATTATGTTTGAACGGCAAGTTTAGAAATTAGTTATGAGAATTGAATCACTCCGCTTCTTTTAAATTAATTTATGTTTAGATATCGTTTCATTATTTAAATTGTAAGTTAATTGCTTATGAAATAAAGTATTAATATTAATTTATTAATAATTTATCTTTGAAATAAAATAAAATTATAAATTCTGTATTTTTACGCTAACAGATGGCGTTGAGGCAACAACTTATCGTGGTATGGCTTTTGTGACGAAGAAATGGAGGAAGAGAGGAGTTACTTAGGTTTATTAACTGGAATAGCTCGCCAAACTTATTATCAAGATGCAGAAATAACTGATGATTTGTTAAAGAATGAGCTTTATCCTAATTTGTCTGAGGAAGAATTCATGCGGATAAGACATCAATGTGCAAATTTGATAAAGGTACGTATCTGAAATAAGACCAGGTTACCTTTAGTTAAATCAATTTTTCGAAAATATCAGAGTTATTTTTAACGCATGAAATGGTTGTACGGCTTAATGTAATATGAAGAAATTGTATTTAATTATAAGAACTAAAAACCAATGATAAAACACAAGCTTTCCTAATACTAAACACAGCCATCGAACATAACTACCCTTCGCCCTCTGGCGGACAACTACGGAGTAAAACTACTTGCACCTAACACGAAGGAATTAATACAATGGGCTTTGCTCAAGCTGAAATGAAAGTTTATAAAATCACGCTTTAGATCAGGGGTGGCCAACCTTTTGCATACCATTCGCCAATTTTTTGACAGACGAGTTCAGATGCGCCATATAACTCGAACACTTTTTATACAAAACAAATGAACTTGCCAAGACAGACTATAAAAAATTTATTTTTCTATATAATATTCTTAATCGCAAAAAAGCCAAATCTGGCAATTTTGCTCAGAACTAACTGAAGCGCCACTTGTAATCGTCCAATGCGCCACGTTTTGGCCACCCCTGCTTTAGATCAATAAAAATTCTATCAGTTAATCAATTCTTTGTCTATCCAACGTCGTCTTTCATTCCCCAATTAAATCTTCCTTGATTTTATTATTTAAATTCAGATTATTGTTAAACCATTGTTGTTAAAAAAAAGGTGACGAGAATAAATATTTTAGGATTGAAAATACAGTTTCTAGATTGTAGAATATCAAAAGGTTTATTTTGAAAATGAAAATACAAACTGCAGCTTTTTGTTAGTTTGTAAAACAGTTAGTTTCAATTAAATAGTTTCGCAGCTCTATTATTCTGATCATGTCAAACACATCTATGAGGTATTTTATGAACTCTGCCTACTGAAATTGATTCTCACTTTTCTCATGGTGAAAGATATAACATTGTAAATTAAAAAAAAAAATTGTTTTGGGAACATTACGAAAAAAATTATTAATTGGATTTGTGGAAATTTAAATTATCTATCTTGATATAAATTGTCTGCCAACAGTGAAGTACAGATGATTTTGCTTAGTGAACATTATTTTATATTATATCAATATTGCATATTTTATCTGTAAATGTATTCGAGTAAAATTGTCACTGAATGAATATACAAACATACAGGTATAAGACAAAATAATAGGAACACATGTGAAAGAATGCAAAATATTTATTAGTAGGGAGTTGGGTCACCATTGGCCTGAATTACAGCTTGTATCCAACGTGGGATTGAGAAATAAAGGTCATGCAGAAAGCCATTCCTCCTGCAGAGCAGTCTTGAGTTCAGGTAGTGTGCGTGGAGGAGGAAACCGAGCTCGGACTTTGTTCTCTAAAAAACCCCACACAGGCTCAATGATGTTGAGATCAGGGGACTGAGGACACCGCATGAGATGTTCCACTTCATCATTATGCTCATCCAACCATGTATGAACACAGCAAGCCATGTGTACAGGGACATTGCCATCTTGGAATAAAGGATGTTCTCCAGGAAACAGTATAAAGCATAGGGTGTAAATGATCTGCGAGAATACTGCGATAATGCTCGCCTCTGACCTTCTCCCTCGGGACTACGAGTGGCCCCAAGCCACACCACAATATCGCTCCCCACAGCATCACAGAGCCCCTCCATGCTTCACGGTAGGAACCAGACAGTCAACATGAAATGACTCTGCCAGTGTTTTCCAGACGAACACACATCTGTTGGTCTGAAATAATATAAATGATGATTTGTCAGACCAGATGACCTGTTCTTATTGCTGTCGTGTCCAGTTTCGGTGGTCTCAGCACCACTGTTGTTGCTTCATAGCATTCTGCGACAACACTAATGGCTTTGGGATGGCTACTCGGCCATGAATGCTTGCAGCATGCAGTTCTCGTTGAATAGTTTTGATGGATACGGGGTTCTGGAGATGGGTGTTCATCTCGGAAGTTATCTGTTGCAGTGTAGTCTTACTTTTTCAGGTGACTATCCTCTTCAATGCTCGTCTATCCTGGTTGGTCAACTTCGACTTTCGCCCATTGTTCTGCTTTGCAGAGGACATCTTTCCCAGTTTTGTGTAGGCTCTCATAACCCTTGACACAGTGGATCTTGAAACACCCATAAGGTTGGCTGTTCTAGACATGAATGCTCCAGCGAGGCAAGCTCCAATAATCATGCCTCTTTGCACATCAGACAGGTCGGACATAACACCACTTTGCTGGGAACAGAATTTTCTCATGCAACTGTCACATTGCCAAATGCTCGACTAATACCTTCCCTTTCATTACCAGTGGATGGCAGACTGTTGCGACACGTGATGGAGCTGTATTGGACGGTCGAAGTACAACACATTTCGAAAGGGTTGTTCCTATTATTTTGTCCTACACCTGTACATACAGAAATCAGAGTTGCCGATTTTTGGGAGTCAATTTCTCTGTCCCCAAAATTCCTATAGTAATACTGAATATCTAGTTTGAAAGATACTGGTTTTCTTAGTATGCAAAATTTCAGATTTTTCTATACAGTTGCCAAAATATTAGCAATCGAAAAGTGCAAAAATTGCCAAAAAATCTGTATTTTCTTCATCTGCTCCGCAGACTCTTAGAGGGGGAAAAACTACTGGGTCCAGAAAGCTCAAATTTTAAACTTAATCCTTTCTCAGCTTAAGTTTAAAGTTTGAGCTTTCTGGACCCAGTTATCAGTGAGATGCTGGAGAAACTTTCCGGTCGATAGGTCAAATCTCGCAGAGGTTCCACATAGAGCTATTTACTTTTATTGCTTAATTTTATGTTTGTAAGAATAAAATTGCATCGAAACGAATGATGTTTATTGAAAATGTTATCCAGAGTAAGAAAAACTCAAATTTATGTGAATTAAAACTTATAATGCTTTTACTAACGGCGTATTGAAAGCATTCTGAACTGTACGACGACATTACGGGTTTTGATGTAATAGCACAATCCTTAATTTAAAAAAAATTTGATATCCAGAAAAATTGTGACAATTTGGATGATAGACAAATTTTTTCCTAGTTTTTCTTTGATAAAGCTTGGCGCTTCACAGCAAAATGTAGGAAACAATAGTAAAAATCTTGTGGGTACCATTCGAGCACTGCTTAAGCTCATCTTTACCAGAGAGTTAAATTTTTTTTTCTTAGAAGTTTGTCATCTAAATTGTGGATTTTTACTTGGTGCAATATTTTTTATCTCAGGTATTTTCGTTAGATATATACATACAATAAAGTTTTTCATTCTTCTTGTAAATAAATAGAAATATCTGTTAAGGTTTGTGCAGTAAAGTGCTAATTCGGTGATTGTTGAATTTGTTTAAAACTTATTGGAATTGTACTACTAGTTCACTGAACTAAAAATTTATGCAATTGTTTTGCTATATTTTGAAAATTGCCCTAGTATTTGCAAAAATATTGACCTAACTAAAAGTAATTTCCATTCTTTAATAGCAATAATATGATTTAAACTTTACTTTCCGCGCTGATATAGAATATGTTAGGGAAAGTAAGATGATCGGCCAAATTTTGACTCTCCCACCCAGCTTTTTTGCATTTCTCGGTGTTTGGCCACCCATGAGCCCAGAAATGTAAAGAAAAAATCCTTTAAAAATCGTGTATATCAGTATCTATTTTACATTATATCTTAAGGACTGGAGAACCAGGAAATTTTGCAGGGTTATTTCTATATATTGGAGCATTGATGCTATTAATTTTGGTGTTTTTCCCCCGTGGACTCAAAGAGGACTTTATTTAACAAGTCCATTATCGATTCGGTCAGGCTCATAATGGAATGGCCAGATGGTGAGGGACAACGCCTGACATATCCGTACACATCATTCTCTGAAAAATTCCTGGGGTCTATTGACCTGTCCGGTTTGATCCCAAGTCTTCCAGAGCGGTAGGCTGTTACGGCCATCCAGCCGTCCGAAAATTTTGGTGGTTAAAGGTGGTTAAAGGAGTTGGGAACATATCATGAATGGGGTCAGACTTAATACAAATTTTACTCGTTATTGGCATTTACAATTGTTTTTAAACTCATCCCCTACCCTCAGTGCTTGGCTCAGTGGCCTAACTACTTTAACTGGGTACTACTATGTGATCTTCCAGACCACATCTTTTCATCAACTCTTAGTTACTTTTTCCATGAAAACATAGGATCTCAAGCAATAAAGAAGAATTTTTCATTAAGCTAATATACAATAATAGACCTTTAGGATAAATCACTTGAATAAATTTACGTACAATATAGGAATAACGGAAAAATATTTGTGATTTTTCTCAATTTCTTAAACAATCTGTACAATGAATTTGTTTGAACCAAAATATTAAAACTTTTAATACTGTATATTGGAATCTTTGCAACTAGTACAAAAATGAAAATAAATGAATTTAATAATTAGATAACACAAATCTGAACATATTTTACTTCGTATTATTAGTTCTTTGTTCCTGCTGGTCATACAGTGGTTCCTTGTTGCAATTTACAATATTTATTTGTCATATCTCACCTGTAATGCTTGACATATTTATTCATCTTTTTTTCCCCCTAGAGTATGGCTGTTTCCGATATGGATTTTAACCAGTTAGAAGCTTTCCTTACATCGCAAGTAAAACGCAAGGGAGGAATCACGAACGAACAATCGAAGATTTTGTCGAAATTTTGGAAGACTCACAAAGCCAAAATCCACTCTAGTCTAGTCGCTAAATCTTGCTGGAACCAAACTCTGAAAGATTTTCGTTGGAGAACGGATCTTAAAAGCTGTACAAAAGATAATAACGATGTTAATGTGCCAATCGCAATCGTCGATTTAGAAGTCGAAAATAAATGTGATGAAAATCAGGTAAGGATTTACTTATAAATTACATTACTCTTCTTAAAGTAAAGAAATCAATTATAATGAGTTAGTGTTATCTTTAGGTTTCCCATTCTATAAAGTTCGAAATCGAAAAGGAGAAATTGGACGATATTGTATCTAGTCTAAAAGAAATAGAGTTGATTTTGAATAATTACTGTAAAAAGTAATTCTGAAACATTCCAATTAATAATTGTTCTATTATTGTGATGTGTTTATATTATAAATCTCAAATCCCATTTTTAAAAGAAAATTGTAAAACCTGATTTTATTTGATGTAGCTGTTGTGATGAATGCAACATGCACTTCATTATCATCAGTGGGAGAGCCACTCATTGTTAATTTAAGAATATCGTTATAATTTCATAAAATATTCCAATAATTTACTACATAATATGTATGGATGGAATGGTAAAATATCTTTACCAAATTCATTTTTCAAAAGAATACTGTGTTTATTCATTGGTGAATATAGTGTGAGCAAAATATTACACTAACTGGAAGAATTTTGATTTTTTTTTTCCAGTAATTAAGTAAACAAGACGGCTTATTAAAATTTTATATTATAAAAACCTTGATTAAAATTTATTTATTCTTCTGTTCTGTTAAATATAAAAATATATGGAAATAAAATACCTTTTTTTCACTTTTGTAAATTAAGCAACATAAGATCCTTTTTAAAATCCTGTTTTGTTGACTAAAACTTGCCCGTTTACAGGCAGAGACATTGCGTGCTTTAAAATAGGTCTTACGTTGCTTAAATGTTCAACTTGAAGGCAACACAACATGTAATTTTATGAAATTTTCTAAATCGTTTTGGGTTTTTTGTATTTCCCAAATACATATATGAAGGTCAGTTCAAGGAGGATAAGTCCATAGATCCATGTTCCGAGATATATAAAAACTGTGCCACGTCGAAAGTATTTAATATTGGATTTTCCCGGTGGCCCACAGATCTCACTTAACGATTTCTGTTCCACAAAATTGCCCAGTAGGTCAAATGATAGTTGTGACCGTACAAAATCCCTGTACGTATATCCTCATGTTACACACGAGAGTTACATTTTTTATTCAACATAACGAACTTTTATTCAAGATATTCAAAATGTTTTTGGTTATTACGTTTCTTCCAAAGAACTAGCAAATCAATGAAATCCGCAAGTTTCGGATTAAACATTGCTTCCAAACAAAACTAGACCTTCTGCATCAAACCATTTGACATTATGATGATTTGACTATATATAGGGTAAATAAATGCAAAAATAAAAAACCGTAATATTGTACTGTACTAAACAAATAAATAGGCCTTTTTAGTGCTCTTAGCTTTTTATTCAGTAAGTATAATTAATGCAAGTTTTCTTCTTTTCATTTTGGACTAATGAAATAACACGTTTTTTTCCGTAATCAGTATTGATCAGAGACCAAGACTCATTACTTTTATTCAGAAATGTATTTTAGATTGATATAAAAATTGTTTCAATCTCTCTTCGGGTTACAAAAGTTTTTTAAAAAATATTAAAATTATAAAACCTTTGCAAGAAAATGATGAGAACAAATCTTAGAATAGCAAATAATAATGTATTATATCTCGCATCTACAATACTTTTTGTAGTGAACTATGACATCATACCATGTCATCGATTTCCATTCCTTAAATTAATATCCGTCCGACTGTCTGCCCTTTCTTAATCTCGAGAACGGAGTTAGATGAAAGCCGAGACCAGATATGGAAAGATTAGGGGCGGGAAGCCACGATTAATAAATGAACTTCAGATGCAAACCGGAAGTCGTGTTTTAACTCAAAAATTTTTTCCTAAAAGGAGTTAGGTATATGACCGGCACGACTCTATTGCTAACAGGAAAAGTATGATGTACAGGGGCAAGACCCTACTAATTTGAGGTAAGGAGCATATATTTTAAATTAAATAAATCAAAAATATGATTAAAAATTGCAACCCGTCATTGTAACGATATCACAATAAATAATTGATCGTTTTTTAAACTAAATTATCGTGACGTGTTCTTTGAATTTTCTCAAATATAAATCTTTTTCGTTATACAGAATTTTTATATTATTTCTATCAATAATACATTTATTTTCTTCAGTGACTGATATTTTAATCTTATGGCCGCTCATGCTCTCTTAATTTTACTTAATTTGGTTTCTCCTACATAATATACTCTTTCCTCTACAAGTACAATTTAGCCTATAAACTACTATGGAATATTTAAATTATTTTCTCTGAATTGACACAATAATTTAGAATAGTATATGGATTTGTATCCTCCTTACCACCACCATTCGTAAACTTCGAATGCTTGTGGCAGCCTACAATCAAGCACGACATATATTTCTATTGTATGGATAGACAGGGACACATAGACCAAAACCACTGATAATTCGAAACCTGCTATTTGTGGGCTGGTTTTCGGAGCCCTCTTGCACCGATCTCTTCGTACGCTCTCTAATAATACTTTTAATTTCTGTTACATAAATATATTAATTTTCATTTGAGGCGTATTAAATTACATTATTTCGATTTTTATATTGACGTTTTTTACACACTACTTATTATACTATAGATTATATTTTTATTTCCTGGTTTTAAAATCTGATAAACCTTGAATCCAAACCATACATTGTATGCAAATGAATTGTATTTTCCATATCGTTGGATCAAAGGCAGCGATCTGGAAATGAAGTATTTGTGTATCACAGATGAGAGGATAATTGTTGACAGGATGAAATTAATGTTTGTTGAAGAAGAGAGGAAAATACGAAATTAAATTTTATAGTGTATTAAAAAATCCTTATATCATCTGTTGAGTTGACTACGGCACTATATTTTCCTTTTCTGCTCTTAGGCTGTGTACACATCAGGCGTTTTAAAGAATCAAGAGTTCTGCATAGGCATACATACTCAAGCGCGCGTTGATAGATTTTTGTTAAAACGCGCGTTTTGAGATATATGTGCTGCCATGTTGTACATTCGATCGCGCGCTTTCGGTAGAGTGGGCGTACGTTGGCCGAATTGGAGAACGATCATTTCGATACTGATCTATTTATTGATGAAATCTAAAAGAGACCAGCCATCGTCAAATGATTTTATAGATATTCTAAAAGAATTAAAAAATTTGGGTTTATCTTAGTTTTGGATACAACGTTAGAAACATTCCTTGCATCAGTCTATCTCGTAATATTGGGTGCACCCAAAATTCTCTTTGCCTCTGCCATCGTCTTTTATAGCGACGATGGAGGAGGCACACACAAGCAATTTCTTTCACGTCCATTTCCAAACTGAGCCAGTGCTAACGATCCACTAAACGCTCGTCGAACGTCGAGCTAACGCGCGTTTAATGCAACGCAAAACCGCCTAATGTATACATAGCCTTACTATGAGATTATGCAAATGATTATGCTAAATCGCGATTGATATTTCAATGTTTCAACTCTCTAAAACTCGAAATAGCTGAAAGAAAAAGAATTAATGTAATTCACTAAATATAACTATAAATCAAAAATTCTTTCTTGCTACTCACGCATTTAAAAGGATTTCATTACGTTTTCGTATTTTTATTAATCTTAGAAAAGTTTTGGCCTTATGGAAGAAACATTCATTTCGAAAGAATTACGAAGTTATGAAACAGAACTCGAGATATTCCAAGTAACTTGCCAATTATTCAATGGATTGTTACATTACACTATTTGAGGCAATACCAAAACGGATCCGTGCTTTGAATGAAAATCTCTGAAACGAGTTGTACAGTACGTACATACACATTTTCTCCCCTTATTTGATAATTCTTTATGCAATTTTTTCAAATATTATTAATTTGATTTAAAGTAGCCTGTGTGTGTAAATCTTATCAGTCTCAAACTTTTTTTAAATGTGTGTAATTTAAATTGTCAGTATATTCGTTATACACTACTAACGACAATTGTAAGATATTGATTGTAAAGAATACAATATCTTCCAACGTAAACCTGACATAAAGGTTCGTCGAGTGTGTTCATTAACACCGGTAATTACTACCGGTGTTAATGAACACACTCGACGAACCTTTATGTCCGGTAACGTTTAAACCTCGTGAAACGAATGTTTTCGGCCTCACTCGAGGTCTGCTTCAGGTTAAATTGAGAAGGAATTCCAAACTTAAAACGCCTTGTATCGAACAATTTCTTGTCGTTCCTCACCGGCACACTGTACACACCCGGAACCCTGAGATCGTCAGACTCGGATTGTGCAATAACGTATATATAGAGGGGGGCCTTTTAGGTGAGACTTGGTGTACATCGGCTCCACCGAACGTTCCATCCAACAGAGTCCGTGAGCACAAATACGACATAGATCATGCACGTTACACCACCGCCCTATCCACCTATGCCACAGAACCAGAAGTTTACGCGGACCTGTCCAACGCCAAGCTGATAAAAAGGGCCTTTCACACGGATCACATCAGGGCCCCCGAGGCCCTTGAAATATACAAGGCCGGCCTGGCGGGTAGATGTATCAACTTTAAGGACGGCAACGCATTATCGTATGCCTGGCGCTACGTATGCGAGGAACAAGAGGTCGCTGAGGCTCCATGGCACACTCTTGCAACCGATAAATACGGTTAATAACCATGTTCCAATTTTATTATTTTCTTTTAAACTTTTTCTTTCAACATTCTTTTTAAATTTTGAACTTTAGCATTCTTAGAACAATAAATAAAATAACATACAAATATAAATCCGACAAAGCATATACCATAGAGTAGCATGCATATTTGTAATTTATGCATAACAGATCGCACTCCGGGGGAACGAGTAGGTCCCATATCACTACATTGATTATGCAAAAAGTATTTAAAAATTGGATATTTATTTTAAATTTACTATGCAGTAAGAAATTATTAAATTAAATAGAAAATTATTCATGTATTAGAAAGGAGTCCAGAGAATGGCGTACCGGAACACGATTCATCTTTAGATTGCCTAATCGTCAAAACGATAACTTTTATGTAAATATAGATTTTAATTGCCCATCTTTATACATTAAAATACTTCCAAAATATATATAAATATTCTATCGAATGTTTTTGTGAGCGTCAAAAATTTGATAGCTAAATAAAATATATGCGATAGAGAATAAAAATAAATCGAACTTTTAATAGAATAAGTATTTACAGAAGACAATCTTCAAAATAAGCATCATTTGCTGTTGTCATATCATTTGTCAAATCAGTACTGGAAGCCATTTTTTGTAATGTTTTTAATGGCTCTAGTTGTTTCGACTTTTACTTTGGCTTCTATTAGCTGTTTCTAGTCAGCAAGTGTGTCTTATCAAGGATAAACCAGCGCTTTCCCAATCTATTCTCTTGATTTTGCTCCTTCAAATTTTTGAAGATGAATTTGTTGGGATGCAAATTCCAATAACATCACAAAAAATTACTTTCGGGACTGCAAATTGAGTTGACACCATAGATAGATGACGTCCTTTGATGTTTCGAAATGAGAACGACTTTGACTTTATGACTTTAATACTCGCTCATTTAAGATCCAAATGTATTCTTTTGTAAGAATACAAATTATATAGAAGTCTTCCTATTCCATATTCTCCGTTATATATTTTAAAAAAGAATTAATATTTGAATCAAACGTATAAGAATTTATTTTTCTTACATCAATAACACAAATGTCCATGAACAAATGTTTTTCCTGCTGTCTAATAGTTTCTTCAATTGTTCTTTTTCACGATGAAGCTATTAAGGACAAAAACTGGATAGAATCCATAAATTAACTTTAGCATTGGCACAAAATCCATTTTTATATTCGTTGTTTGGAATAAACATTAAAATGAAATCTCATCTTATACTTTGTCATTTCTCTTTAACAAAGAATATAAAGCTTTTATTAAAAGAGAAAAAGAAAGGTTGCTGTTTAAGAGTGGCCTAAATTGGTTCTATAGATTATCGTAAAAATTTTAAATTAAATCGTAGATTTCTAAATTGAGTTTTCAGGGACTTTTAGTTCTCTCTGAGCGGAAGAAAAGCCTAAAACCACACACACACACACACACACACAAAAAAAAAACCCCTTGTAAAATTGTAAGAAATGAGAGAATTGAAGCTTTTCCGAAAATTATATTTCAGAAATTCTCACTTATTAAAGTAATTTTGTAAATTAAAAAATATCTGTAGCTATTATGGGACCGTTCATTAATTACGCGTGCAATTTTTGAGCCACTCTTCCCATTTCGTACAACGATGTACGGTACTTTTGGGAACTTCTGTAATGCACTGATTGAAAAGTAATGAGATCTAATTTTATTACAATTCAATTATTCAAAATTGTTAGATTTTAATGCATATTGCCTTCAAAGTAAACCTCCTTCCGCTATAATGCACCTATTTCATTATTTTTGTTTCCATGCTTCAAAACATCATTGGAAGCCATTTTCATCAGTTACGGCGTTTTGGACGTTGTCGATGGTTTCAAAATGATCATTCGTCGATCTTGAAGAATGCTAGTCCGTACACGTTCAACATTATCACCGAAAGTCGAAGTTGAAGGACATCCTGATCTTCCCATTCTCCACTCTCGCTCCTCAATTCTCGCTCTTCTGAAAACATTTTATGCCAACGAGCACGCGAAGGAACTTCGCCAACATACGTAATTTTTAATGCATCATAAGTTTTAGTTACACTCTTATTCAATTTCGAATAAAATTTCATTGGATTTCGTAGTCTGATACTTTTATCCATTCTTCTGTAACCACTACTCGAAACATAAGCACGCCAAACCTTCTATAATGCCCGTTATGTCGACACTAGAAGATTAACTTAAAACTTGTACAAGTACACCACCGAATTTCCGACATCCTTGATACCAAAAGCCTTATCGAATTAACCATTTTGCCGGACAACCGTGGTTACGCACGGTGCATTTTTTTTCAAAAGTTCTGCTTTGGACTGGTGTTTGCGTTTGGCATCATCATTGACATATTCTTAGAAGACATTGCTAGAGTTAAATTTAAGCAAAATAAACTAAGAATATCACAAAAATTCCGAATCACCATCAGCAAATAAAGGGAATTTCGAATTCCCTCTCGTAATTTCGTCCTGATTAAAGAAATTCGGTGGTGTACCAAATGTTCAGGAAGGATTGATTAATCAATTGTTATTTAAACAAATATTGTTCTATATCATTGATTTTAAATATAACAACGTGTTTTAATCTTTATTACAAATGAATATAGCAAAGATTATACTATATTAATAAATTGTGCAATTTCAAATTTTAACACTTTAAAATGTATTTAAATACCTGAATATAAAGCAATTTAAAAGTTATAAATAAGTAAACAAGTGTTATGTATATTATCTTCATTTTTTTGTTTTGCATCTGCCTTATCGTCAATGAATATTTTAAGAAAGAAAACGAACGAGTTTGGCCGTTCCTGCAAGAGGAAACTTTATTAAAACGTCGACTTTCCTCAAAGAATCCCTCACTAACAAAGACGAATAAGAGAAGGGAAATTTTTATGACCTTTAAGAAAGTCATAAATGTAATTACGTCGAGAGGAACTTCTCAACGCAAATACTTGCATTGCGAGGTAGCTTTAAAAAAATCTTTTCAATGAATTATAATTGATTTAATAAAAGTATTAAAATCTACATAAATTTGGTTGTTTTGAGTAGAATAAAAATGCGTTTAAACAGCGATTAATCCTCAATTTATCTAATTAAATAAATATATAAATTATTATTTGCTAATTTCATATTTCACCATTTTTCCTTCGCCTAAAATTACTCAACGTATAAATCTTATAAAATTGCACCAACTTTTTATATTTAGCTGAAATAAACGATTCGTAGTATTATTAATCTCTGAATTTTAAGGCGTTTAAACATTTAATAATTACTATAAGAGTCGTGTATGAAAATTTATTTCGCAAATTCTACTGTTACGCACCTCCCATCTCTATTATTTCGCCACCGAAATTATTATTTTCATCGCCAAAAATTCAATAGGCCAAGTATATCGTGGATTGTAACGAGTACAGTAACGTAAAGGGCAAAAATGTCCGTTTTTTCTCATACTGACCACAAGGTCTCGTGTAAGTTACAAAGAGTAGGCAGTAACTAGGACATAGAAAGGTTATTTAAATAATGGATAAACGAAAAGAATATTAATTTTTTTTTTTTTCTGTTTCCTCCAAACATTCTTCATATAGATTTAATAGTTTAATATATATTTAAAGATTGATTAGTTGTGTAAATTTGCTGTAACATTCATGTTAGCCCTTTGTTAGTGTTCAAGGGCGTAATGACTATTAGCAAATTGCACAACTTTCAATGCCAGTCTAACAGCAATTAACTGTAAAGGATGGTACAAGTCGTTTATTGTCTATTAGCAGATCGTTTATAATGGTAATTTTGATTAATAAAAGATAAAGCATTTTAGTTGTGATGCAGCTTGTATACTTGTATAATAAAGTAGGCCTATATGTAATGTTGTATTTGTTAATAAATATACTGACCGAGTAAGCTTTTATTTTTAGTGCTCAAAGATTATTTGTTTTCAAAGAAATTACATTGATTTAAATAATTTTGTTGCAGTTTAGTCTTTTGTGAATAGACTCCAACGTGATAACTACGTAGGAATTAGCCGAAGAATCGTCAATGACAGTCTTTAGCGTTGTAACAATCATGTTATTTTTATCACGTGTAGAGTAGACGATGCGATTTGTATAAGTCTGAATATACGGTATATATATAATCGTAATGTTTACAATTTTCTGTTGGTAAAAATAAATTTCATTCAAAAAAAAGGATGAAAAATAACGCGGAGGTAAGCATAGTAAAGATTTATACACTATATAACAAAAATCGTATTATTTAAGTTAGATTTTTAAGTAGATTAGGTGAGGGAAGTCTTCCAGCAATGGCCGTGGAAAGTGAAGAACTAGAGATTTTTCTCCGGCCCTGAGAAAACTTAGGGTTCGTAGTAGTTCTTACCACTAACAGAAAATAAAATATTTCAAACTGTTTTTTTTTATTAATGAAGAAACATTCTATATATTTAATTTATTTAAAAAGGGGCAGAAGGGTTCGCTCTACTCCAAGCCTATAAAAGCTTTCGACGCACTGCACCCAGCGCTAAGGTCTGAAAGATCTCATTGTGCCAAGTCGATTGGAAGCTGACATAGACATAGACATAGACATATATTTTATTTGAACACATTGTGTACAATGTATCTGGGTGCCACAACAGGTATAACCCAGTACTATCCCGAGTGAATGATACAAATTACAGATACTGTTGTTTAATTAACGCGTGACAAATGGAGTAAAGGAGGTTAGATACTAGAATAGAAATTAGTAACAAAATATACAAAATACAAAAGATTAGTTATACAAAAATAGTTACATAGAAATTGTTACAATAATATAAAATAGTATCGAGGGAAATTAAACAGAAATGATATAATACATAAAGTCACATGCAGATATTTAAACACAGTCACAGAGTGAATCTCTGGTAAAATAAAAATAATATTCACAGTAGAATAGATATGAATACAGATGTAGGTATAAATATACAGGCACTAAATGTATGCGTATAGACAAATACAGACACCAAAAACAAGCAGGGACACCAATTACAGGGAGTCGAAGAATGTGGACAAAATGGGAACTAGTTGTAGACACTTATAGTAGTCCTTACAAAATAATTATTAATTGTGGCGTCATATGTCTCTTTGTTGTCGAAGATTACTGGAAGCTGACAGGTGAAAACCGACCTATTCGGTACTCCACTGACTTAAAGATTCACAAGGATAGTCGCAACATCTTCAAATGTTTCCAGCGGCCGCCACACTGTACAGAATCTCAAAGGCGATGGCAGCAGCTTCATCTTCATTTGAAGACCCGAAGACCACCAGCATTCAATGAGTTGCACTCATTGAAGTCCTAATCCCAGAGAGGCAAACCAAAACTAAGGAACCACGACCACCCGCCGGACAATCTTATCAAAAAAGTTGTCACTCTACAATGGACCAAAGAGTTGTTTAATTCGCGTATTTATCTTCACGTCCAACTAATTCAATTTATGAGAATAAAGACATTTATTCAAATTGTTTTGAACAATCTATTTAATAATTATTACTAACTAGTTACAGATTTATAAATGATTGCATACATCTCTACATTGGTCAATAAGCTATAGACATTGATCTGCGAAAATCTCGATCTTTCTTGACAAATAAATTACGGGTTATTACGTTGAAAAGATGAAAGTCTGTAATTTAAATATAACTTACGTATTGTCTTTGTGATTGACATCCATTATTTTTATTGACTTATTTGTATTTACTGAATCGATCGACGTGACACGTTCGATAACATGAAACAGAAATCATAAAAGAATCAATTCTAAGCTATAACAATCATGCAACACACCAAATACTAGCGAATAAAACCAATGAACACTGGTTGTTGATCGCGTGACTGATAAAGGGCTAGTCACGTGGAGTTTTCGGGTTTTCTTCACGTGTGTAAAACAAAATACGGGCCAGTTTTCCATAGGAAATTCTGGCAGGCATCCTTTTGGCAGATCGTCCATGCTCTTATTCCATTAAACCAAATCAAAATCATGCTGCTATAACTATCTTCGTTAGCTATTGTTTCGAATATACGAGATACGATAAAAGTCATTTTATGATTTTTCTTTACTATTACTTTGTCAGATATTCTGATAATTGTTTATTTCTGTGAAAATGTTAATGAATCCAAAACGTTGGATAAATTAAAACATCGCAAAACATAAACAACACAGCATCAGTTTTAATGAGAAAGAGTCGGAATCTCTGTAAGTCCAGGAGACAATTGTTTGCAAGATTTCATTTTTCCACCTGTTTGTATTTTGTTTTTTATTATTTTTTTAAAGTTATAATTACAAAAACGTAATAGAAAATGACTTGACTAAATAACTTTTCTCTAGTAGCTCACCCTGTATTACAATAAATAAATAAAATAAAATAACTCATATAACAACCTTTATCATAGAAGAAGTGTAATTTATGTACTGTATTTTGCTTAAATTTCTTTAAATTAAATAATATAATTTCAATTCCTTCGAAAATTCTAAAAAGTAAAATCACTTTTATCTACTGCCTTTTTTTTTCACCCGATTATTTTTTTATATTTTTCTGTTTAACTTTTTAAAATATTATTCTAATTACAAGAAATTTTTAAACATTCTTCTGTTCCAATTAAAAATAATTTTATAATAAAGTAAAATTTAAAATGGTTTTATCCAAAATCCAACATTTGCGTGAAGGTCAAAACTTAATTAGTATTCATATGTGAAGAAACAATGTAGGCTAAGGTTAAAACATAATTGTCATTGTAGTTTAGATGCTAGAATGAATTTTACACTATAGATTTCAATTGTTTCGATGGTTGTAATCATGCAAATAGCTTCTGTTATTCTGTATTTTAATTACTTTATACATCATTTCTGATGATATTTTACTTCACATATGGCCATGCGAGGATCCGGGTTCGAATCCTGATGGCTCAAAAATCTCCAGAAGTTTATCTCCGGATACGTCGAGCTCCTGGCCAAACCCCATAAAGGACTTGCAAAAAAAAAAGGCCTTCTTAGTGTTCATAGGGCTAGGAGAATGCCTTTTTTTAAGGCTAACTGGATAACTTTTCAGGCGTTACAGGCGTGGAGAAAACCCGAAAAACTCCACGTGTCCAGCTCGTCCTGGCGAGGTGCGAACCCACGACCTACGACCGAACTTAAATAGAATTTCGTCTTCTTTAATCGTTTTTCAAACCGGTCGTACAAGAATGATCGGATATAAAATACTTCAAACCATCGATTAAATATTTATTATTTAATATTGCTGCAGTTTCCGTATGCGAATTATCAGCAAACCAAACAGACCACTTATTGACTTTTATTATTATTATTTATTTGTTTAACCTAACCTTATGTCAATAATTTTATATTTAGAATTCTAGTTACAAATTCTTAATCCTTTCAAGTATACCGAAATAGAATTGTTAAGAGATTCTCGAACTTAATTTAGTTGTAAATACAATTCTGATTACAATGATAGTCGGAAGGAGTGGTAAATATGAAAAATTAAGAATTGTAGTAAACAATAGTAGAAATTCAAGTATTTCTTTCTTTGAAGATTCATCAAAAAAGAATGTGTCCTCGATAAAATAATATATTTCAAGTCGAACAGAGCAACTTGTCTTTTTTAATGTTCCACTTTGGATGTTTCTAGTGTCTTTGTAATTCAGTATATTTATATCATTTTAATTTCTTCATTATTTTAGGTGAAGGTATTCTTCTCCACACGCATTGCCTGCACTGGTATTTCAGTCATCCCCACTTTTCATTATCAAAAATTCATTTTTACTTTCGATTAAATTGGTAAAGCCAGATTAAACGAGTTACATCTTAGGGCATCACACTATAAGACTTAGGCCTTATATTTTTACATGTATTGTTATTTGATGAAGGAGAAGGGAGCAAAAGTCCAGCCCTGTCATAAGCGATAGTTTATTCTGTTTTTAATCGTTTTTGCGATGAAAACAATGGAATTTAAACTAATTTTTATTGAATTTCTGTTCGATCTTTGTATACTTTCGTTGTCATTACACCGATAACGCGTTTCTACTCGTATATAAGTAATTATGAATAATTTCCCTTCAAATTGACTATACACTTAAGTGTAGTTAAAAGGAAATTCCGTCATCCGGAAGGGGAAATTCCCGTGATGTGTTAGAATTAGAATGACATCAAGAATCATCAATCATTCGAGAATTTACTACCTGTTTATGTGTATTACCTAGAAACGGCATTTGTTCATTTTCGTAAGTTACGTTACCGGATAAATTATTATATCTTGTTTTTCCCTCCTTACTATATAATTATTTATATTATAAGAAAAAAAAAGGTAGAAAATTTAAATTTTTACGTATTTAAATCCTTCAAAATAATAAGTTTATTCTTAAACTAACTCAAAGTAATTCCATTTTTTTAAGCTTGATAATCGCTTTAGATGAGATGTGGTCACGGCTTTCGCATTATGAGAAGCCAACCGGTTTTATGTTAGGTAGCATATACAGAGAGGAAAAAAAAGATGCATTTCTTAAAAGCTCGTTATCTATTTCCTCAACAAATTAACCGCATTTACTATCATTTGAATGGGCTATAATCATTAAAGTTTCGTCTTAGTAAATTTAGAAGCAATGGGATATTTCGCCACTTTAAAATTTAAAGAAAGTTGCTAATAGTTTTTCTCTTATTACAAATAAAAAGGTAATCTTCCCTCATAAAAATTCATAATTAATGAAAAAAAATGCATATTCTTTTTATAATATTAAAGAAAAATTCTTATTGTAGATTGCTAATTCCTATTACAAGTTGACCCCCCTATAACACTGTTGATAATTCCGTTTTATATGAATTCCATGTTGTACGAGTCACTTAGATTTTACAAATATGTGAACAGTTCACAGCCCGGCACACGTATTTGTAAAATCTAAGTGACTCGTACAACATGGAATTCATATAAAACGGAATTATCAACAGTGTTATAGGGGGGTCAACTTGTAATAGGAATTAGCAATCTACAATAAGAATTTTTCTTTAATATTATAAAAAGAATATGCATTTTTTTTCATTAATTATGAATTTTTATGAGGGAAGATTACCTTTTTATTTGTAATAAGAGAAAAACTATTAGCAACTTTCTTTAAATTTTAAAGTGGCGAAATATCCCATTGCTTCTAAATTTACTAAGACGAAACTTTAATGATTATAGCCCATTCAAATGATAGTAAATGCGGTTAATTTGTTGAGGAAATAGATAACGAGCTTTTAAGAAATGCATCTTTTTTTTCCTCTCTGTATATGCTACCTAACATAAAACCGGTTGGCTTCTCATAATGCGAAAGCCGTGACCACATCTCATCTAAAGCGATTATCAAGCTTAAAAAAATGGAATTACTTTGAGTTAGTTTAAGAATAAACTTATTATTTTGAAGGATTTAAATACGTAAAAATTTAAATTTTCTACCTTTTTTTTTCTTATAATATAAATAATTATATAGTAAGGAGGGAAAAACAAGATATAATAATTTATCCGGTAACGTAACTTACGAAAATGAACAAATGCCGTTTCTAGGTAATACACATAAACAGGTAGTAAATTCTCGAATGATTGATGATTCTTGATGTCATTCTAATTCTAACACATCACGGGAATTTCCCCTTCCGGATGACGGAATTTCCTTTTAACTACACTTAAGTGTATAGTCAATTTGAAGGGAAATTATTCATAATTACTTATATACGAGTAGAAACGCGTTATCGGTGTAATGACAACGAAAGTATACAAAGATCGAACAGAAATTCAATAAAAATTAGTTTAAATTCCATTGTTTTCATCGCAAAAACGATTAAAAACAGAATAAACTATCGCTTATGACAGGGCTGGACTTTTGCTCCCTTCTCCTTCATCAAATAACAATACATGTAAAAATATAAGGCCTAAGTCTTATAGTGTGATGCCCTAAGATGTAACTCGTTTAATCTGGCTTTACCAATTTAATCGAAAGTAAAAATGAATTTTTGATAATGAAAAGTGGGGATGACTGAAATACCAGTGCAGGCAATGCGTGTGGAGAAGAATACCTTCACCTAAAATAATGAAGAAATTAAAATGATATAAATATACTGAATTACAAAGACACTAGAAACATCCAAAGTGNATTACCTATTAACTCTTGCGCTGCGTGTGGTAATTCGTAAGCTTCTCGCCTGACCTTAAATATGGAAAAATTTGTTTAGTTTTCACTGCAAAACGTCAATGTTTAGAGTGAATGCCTAACAAAAGAATATAATTGTAAATTTAATAGAAATAAATGAGTTAAAACTTACTCTGGGTAGAGAAGCGACAAGACTCGTACATATTAAAGCTAAAAATATTATTAAAATTTTATTAATTACATATTTTTCATTAAAAAAAAGAAAAGAAAAAGAAGATTAAAAACTTACCTAGAACGGCAAAATATTTCATGTCGAGCTTGTGTTTCTGGCACCGAAAGTATCTAAAAAGTTTAAAATCTAGTCAATACAATGAAGGAATGATTAAATTGTAAAACGAAAGAGAATATAAAGAAAAATATATTATTAAGTAAAAACGAAACAAATACTTTTCTATCACTAATTCAAGGTTAGATTCAGTTGATTGCACAGACGTAAATCCAACGGGAAACTATCCATTCAAGGCTCTTTTCTCAGTAAATTGTAAAGTAAACGTATAAGGAACGACTTACCTGTATAAGTAAGGTGCTCGGTTTGTGTTGAAGCTAAGATGAGACGAGCCTTATATACCAGAAATATCTGCGCATGAGCAAAACTAGACCTCATCCCATTTTTTTAAGCTTGATAATCGCTTTAGATGAGATGTGGTCACGGCTTTCGCATTATGAGAAGCCAACCGGTTTTATGTTAGGTAGCATATACAGAGAGGAAAAAAAAGAAGCATTTCTTAAAAGCTCGTTATCTATTTCCTCAACAAATTAACCGCATTTACTATCATTTGAATGGGCTATAATCATTAAAGTTTCGTCTTAGTAAATTTAGAAGCAATGGGATATTTCGCCACTTTAAAATTTAAAGAAAGTTGCTAATAGTTTTTCTCTTATTACAAATAAAAAGGTAATCTTCCCTCATAAAAATTCATAATTAATGAAAAAAAATGCATATTCTTTTTATAATATTAAAGAAAAATTCTTATTGTAGATTGCTAATTCCTATTACAAGTTGACCCCCCTATAACACTGTTGATAATTCCGTTTTATATGAATTCCATGTTGTACGAGTCACTTAGATTTTACAAATATGTGAACAGTTCACAGCCCGGCACACGTATTTGTAAAATCTAAGTGACTCGTACAACATGGAATTCATATAAAACGGAATTATCAACAGTGTTATAGGGGGGTCAACTTGTAATAGGAATTAGCAATCTACAATAAGAATTTTTCTTTAATATTATAAAAAGAATATGCATTTTTTTTCATTAATTATGAATTTTTATGAGGGAAGATTACCTTTTTATTTGTAATAAGAGAAAAACTATTAGCAACTTTCTTTAAATTTTAAAGTGGCGAAATATCCCATTGCTTCTAAATTTACTAAGACGAAACTTTAATGATTATAGCCCATTCAAATGATAGTAAATGCGGTTAATTTGTTGAGGAAATAGATAACGAGCTTTTAAGAAATGCATCTTTTTTTTCCTCTCTGTATATGCTACCTAACATAAAACCGGTTGGCTTCTCATAATGCGAAAGCCGTGACCACATCTCATCTAAAGCGATTATCAAGCTTAAAAAAATGGAATTACTTTGAGTTAGTTTAAGAATAAACTTATTATTTTGAAGGATTTAAATACGTAAAAATTTAAATTTTCTACCTTTTTTTTTCTTATAATATAAATAATTATATAGTAAGGAGGGAAAAACAAGATATAATAATTTATCCGGTAACGTAACTTACGAAAATGAACAAATGCCGTTTCTAGGTAATACACATAAACAGGTAGTAAATTCTCGAATGATTGATGATTCTTGATGTCATTCTAATTCTAACACATCACGGGAATTTCCCCTTCCGGATGACGGAATTTCCTTTTAACTACACTTAAGTGTATAGTCAATTTGAAGGGAAATTATTCATAATTACTTATATACGAGTAGAAACGCGTTATCGGTGTAATGACAACGAAAGTATACAAAGATCGAACAGAAATTCAATAAAAATTAGTTTAAATTCCATTGTTTTCATCGCAAAAACGATTAAAAACAGAATNCTGATCTTTCTCTTCTTAGAAACGTGTTTACTTTCGTTAATTAATTGCACAATTTAAAACCCATACATACAAATTTCATTTACCAAAATTGTCCTATGAAATTTCTCTCTAATCTATTTAACATATTACGTCATATCGTAGGACTTGTTTATGTGTAAAACCAAAAAAAAAACCAAGCTATTAAATGCAATATTAAAAACAAAAATTTTGAAAGATGGTAATATAATTGCAAACTTTCCCGTACAAGGACTATATGTGATTGTTTTCTTAAAACTGCTTAATGGGTGAATAAAACTGCTTAATGGGTTTCTAACTTGCTTAATGGGTGGAGTAAATAGGCGTTCCCATTTTCTTAGTCTTGTCCTTCGTCTGGTCGATATTACTTTATTGTTTTCAGAACGTTGCCATCCTGGGAAGGGATCCTCTTGAATAAACATTACGTAGATCATTTCGGTGGAGGGGGGCGGTATATACCGATAAAATTTTAAAATTTATCCATTTAATATCTATATTATATATANAGTTTTATTGGTGTTATATTTAAGCTTATTTTAATAGTTTTGATCGACTGGAGAACGGATTTATTTAATGTATAATTGTAAATCGGAGAGCAAAAAACAATTGAGAATAATTTCAGATGCAAATAATTAAACGATTTCATACTTTAATTAAAGTATTGTGAGTGGAAAAAGTTATATTCGCGAGTTATATAGACCTAAATGTCAAACTGTATAACATTACCGGATTAAATGAGTAAAAAAATAAAGAAATAAATGACTGCCGTTCTGCTATTGTTACTATGCTGATAAATCAATGGGAGAATATATAGTCATAAAATGTTTCCCACAAACATTTATTCATTTTCTTTATTATAAATGAGCTGCTCAGATAGTGTCCATCTTATGACTTAAATTCTTCAGCTCCAGTGCTTGCCGTGTGAAGGGATTTTGCATCGTGACCCTCCATTTTCGACCTCTGACATCTCTACTCGTCTGCTATTGTTAGGATAGCGTCACTTTCTCTGAATTTCTATGACCTAGTTTAAGAATGCAAGTAATGTACGTAGATAAAGCCATGACCTTTCTGCATAATCTTGATGTCTGGAAAAACCTGAGAAATACATTCAGCTAATCTATAACTTTTACTTTTCCGTGATCGAGTGTAGGTTGAAATTTAATATCATTTTTATTTACTTGTCTTTTTTGACTTAGCAGTAAAATATGCTTGGTCTTAAGATGATTCCACATATCTGATGTACTACTATCAAAAAATTTCAGTAAAATGCTATAATTTGTTTACTGCACCAGTTTACCATCCATGATTTTTTTAAATAACATCACATACCACTAATGTTAAAATTTGAAAATTAAAATTAATGTGAAAATAGTTGGAAATTAAACTTAAAATGATAGTTTGCAAATGCTGTTTGTTAAATACTTAAACTCCAACATTTATGAATATTAAAGAAACACTTAACTTTTTTTCAGGAATAAAATGTGAGGTGTTAGGTAGACATAATTGTGAATCTTGACTAATAATTAAGACTAGGAATCTGGACACTAAAAATCATATAAATAGGCATTAAAAGTTCAAAATAGTTAAATCAAGAGACACTAATACTGAAAATAGGCTATTAAAAAAACCTCAATGTTAATCAAACTGATTCAAAGCATAATATACTATAATTTATATATACAAATTTGTGTAAACAATAGTAATTTGTTTTACATTTTCATTCATAAAATTTTTGTTACATTGTTTAATTTTAAAAATAATAAAAATAGGGCAATTTACTCTAAAAAATCTATATTTATTTTACTGTATGTTTTTCAAAATCATTTTTGCATTACAATGTGATTGTGATAAACTACATGCACTTTTTCCAAATTACTCTGTGGAAAAGTTCTCTTATCTCCTGAAATACTTTTTAAATGAGAACTCCTCTCTACATTACAAGATGCTGGTAAAACTGATTAACTGATTTTTGATAAGCAATAGCTTCAGCAACATACTTGAATTCATCAGTTTTCACTTGGAGAGTGTTGAAGGTCTGTTATATGCAAATTCCAGGTGGACTCCCACATCTTAGCATAAATGTGTGATTTAATTAAACAGTTGTGAAATTTAACATATTATAGATATGTGAGATTTTATCCTTTGTTTAGAGTATTACTTTAAATTCTATACTTCACAACTTGTTTGAATAAAATCAAATTGTAATGTCTTTGGATAAAAAGCATACCAGACATATTTTGTTTTATAATTTTTGAATAGGATTTAACACCATACAAACAGTAAAAACAATTGTAATGTGTATGGGGAAGGTACTCCTAGATTTCAAACATGTCAAATGTGGCTTAGAAAGTTCTGTTTGGGAAATTTTGAATTAAAGGCTACAAAATGTATGGGGGCATCCAAAATCTGTTTACAAAGAAAAATTGCAAGAAGAAATTGTTAAAAATTGACAAATAACACAATACAGTATATATAACCAAACACATCAAAAATAAAACAAAAAAAGCACTGAAAACATACTAGCATAGCATGACAGTGAGAGATAGATGATTTGGACATACAGCAGATTGTGTTTATGCTTTGAGCACATTTTTTCACTGTGCACACATCTCAAACTCAGAGATGAATTTCTGTTGAATTTTTCATTTGAACTCTGGAGCACTTGAAGTACAAGGTATCATTGTACTTTGGTTCACCCAACAAAAGTAATTCTAAATATTACCTGTTTAAAACAAACTTGACAGAACATAATTTTTCCTTTGGTAGTAAAATTATGATAAAGTGTTTATGATCAAATTATGATCATCAATTGTTGCTTTTAGAACAGTGGGTTCACACCCACTGTCCTAAAAGCAACAACTTAGATAATTTTACATCAAGCACTGTATATAAGTGACTCACACAAAACATGAACACTAAATTCTGTGTTTTTAAAGGGACCATCTGAAAAAAAATAGCATAAATGGAAACTACATTCTTCATGTATAGTATACAAGGTCTGTTCAAAAAGTATCAGACCTTATTTTTTTCCGCGTAAACCAATGATGCGAGAGAGGCCTCCTTCGGTGGAGTTATGGAGGGGACAGTCATGCACAGCCCTGAATTTTTTCCCGCCTGCAGAAAGCGTCAGTCGTTGGCAATCGGCGTATGAGTGAGGTCATGTAGTGCGCTCTCGTCGGATTTCACTAAGCTGGAAAATGACTGAACAACGTGAGCAGCGATATTACATCAAATTTTGCCAAAAACCTTGGCGATACCCGAGTGTAAACCATTCGCAAGATTCAGCAGGCTTTCNGGCTCAGTTGATTGAATACCGTTTGGTTGCCACAAAAGAAACTCCAATGCAAAGTCTCGGTGGTGTCGTCGGCGTGTGTTACAGTTTGGCAGACGTGAAAGATTTTGCAGTTGTTGTCAATGTCGGCGTAATACCCGTATCTGTATCCTTCACAAGTGAATGTAGTTTGAATGTTACCTACTATCAGTTCCGCTCCGTCTGGTAATTTGTAAGCTTCTCGCCTGACCTTAAATATGGAAAAATTCGTTTAGTTTTCACTGCAAAACGTCAATGTTTAGAGTGAATGCCTAACAAAAGAATATAATTGTAAATTTAATAGAAATAAATGAGTTAAAACTTACTCTGGGTAGAGAAGCGACAAGACTCGTACATATTAAAGCTAAAAAATATTATTAATATTTTATTAATTACATATTTTTCATTAAAAAAAGAAAAGAAAAAGAAGATTAAAAACTTACCTAAAACAGCAAAAAATTTCATGTCGAGCTTGTGTTTCTGGCACCGAAAGTATCTAAAAAGTTTAAAATCTAGTCAATACAATGAAGGAATGATTAAATTGTAAAAACGGAAGAGAATATAAAGAAAAATATATATTATTAAGTAAAAACGAAACAAATACTTTTCTATCACTAATTCAAGGTTAGATTCAGTTGGTTGCACAGACGTAAATCCAACGGGAAACTATCCATTCAAGGCTCTTTTCTCAGTAAATTGTAAAGTAAACGTATAAGGAACGACTTACCTGTATAAGTAAGGTGCTCGGTTTGTGTTGAAGCTAAGATGAGACGAGCCTTATATACCAGAAATATCTGCGCATGAGCAAAACTAGACCTCATCCCATAAAGTATGTCACTAGTGAACGTGATGATGGAAGGTTGTTACGAGACCTAAATACCTATCAGCATTTTGGTGACAATATTACGATTATTTTCAATGCATATACAATCAGGTTAATTTCGATCAATGTAAATGATCGGTTGCGAACAAGGAAAATTTCATAAACTACTCTTGTATTTTATTTATTTATTTATTTATTTTCCTTATTTCCGATAATACATTAAAGAAAAATGATTAAATTTATACTAGACAATCGAAAGTTTCTATAAACTTAACTTTAAAGTCTTTTTCCTTTGTATTTTATATGTGGAAATAGTTTTATTGGTGTTATATTTAAGCTTATTTTAATAGTTTTGATCGACTGGAGAACGGATTTATTTAATGTATAATTGTAAATCGGAGAGCAAAAAACAATTGAGAATAATTTCAGATGCAAATAATTAAACGATTTCATACTTTAATTAAAGTATTGTGAGTGGAAAAAGTTATATTCGCGAGTTATATAGACCTAAATGTCAAACTGTATAACATTACCGGATTAAATGAGTAAAAAAATAAAGAAATAAATGACTGCCGTTCTGCTATTGTTACTATGCTGATAAATCAATGGGAGAATATATAGTCATAAAATGTTTCCCACAAACATTTATTCATTTTCTTTATTATAAATGAGCTGCTCAGATAGTGTCCATCTTATGACCCAAATTCTTCAGCTCCAGTGCTTGCCGTGTGAAGGGATTTTGCATCGTGACCCTCCATTTTCGACCTCTGACATCTCTACTCGTCTGCTATTGTTAGGATAGCGTCACTTTCTCTGAATTTCTATGACCTAGTTTAAGAATGCAAGTAATGTACGTAGATAAAGCCATGACCTTTCTGCATAATCTTGATGTCTGGAAAAACCTGAGAAATACGTTCGGTTAATCTATAACTTTTACTTTTCCGTGATCGAGTGTAGGTTGAAATTTAATATCATTTTTATTTACTTAAATAATTTTACCGAAATTTTACTTTATTATTATTATAATTATTATTATTTTTCTCATTCATATAATCTATGGAATTTTGATGGACTTTTTGGCTTACCGGACAATACTGATAATAAAGATGGAAAACCTCATTTGTGGTTTGACTTCGGGCTAAATTGGATTCCTCCCAGTTTTACGAGCGTTTTACCTTAGTCCAATTCACTTTCTAACGTTAAAAATTCGTTTTCTTTTTTTCATTTTTATTCATTTAATATCTTAAAATCAACAATTTTACTGATCTTTCTGATCTTTCTCTTCTTAGAAACGTGTTTACATTCGTTAATTAATTGCACAATTTAAAACCCATACATACGAATTTCATTTACCAAAATTGTCCTATGAAATTTCTCTCTAATCTATTTAACATATTACGTCATATCGTAGGACTTGTTTACGTGTAAAACCAAAAAAAAAAAAAAAAAACCCAAGCTATTAAATACAATATTAAAAACAAAATAATTTTGAAAGATGGTAATATAATTGCAAACTTTCCCGTACAAGGACTATATGTGATTGTTTTCTTAAAACTGTTTGGTCACTGACTTGCTTAATGGGTGGAGTGAATAGGCGTTCCCATTTTCTTAGTCTCATCCCCCGTCTGGCCGATATTACTTTATTGTTTTCAGAACGTTCCCATCCTGGGAAGGGATCCTCTTAAATAAACATTACGTAGATCATTTCGGTGGAAGGGGGAGGCGGTATATACCGATAAAATTTTAAAATTTATCCATTTAATATAATATTATAAAAATACCTTTAAGAGAAGTTTTAATCAAGAGGACGGTGAACCGTTTTAAACCANCCTTGCAGCTAGTATATATATAAAAATGGGAAACATCGCACTTCTGACAATCGCTGCAAGTGTATGGGCTAAATTTGGAAAATCCGCGCATCTCGCATGGACAACTGTATGTATCCGGCTGACGCGTCGGAAAACCTTCCGATTTATTCGTGTACGCGCGCCTGACGGAAAAACAAAAAATATCGTGTATCCACAAGCACTCCAATAAATAAATAGAATTGAAAAGACACTTTGAAATGTTTTCCCGATGAAAATGAATAATAATAATAAGTTTCAATAAAAATGATGAAATGTAAATTGAATTTTATCCTAACGAGTTGGCTTGAATTTCCTTTCTTCTGAGATCGCAGCAATGCGCGACGGGTAAGCTAGTATTAAATAAATTATACGAGTTTTTCTAGGTTAAGTAATCTTGCTGTCAGAGCCATCATCGGATGATAATTTTCTGTGAAAGTATTGAAATACTAGCTGTAACCCGCGACTTTATCTGCGGAAATTTTTCAAGCAAACCCCATTTACATTNAAGTTAATTTAGTATCAAAAACGTAAAATATTTGAGTAGCCCGAGAAATAGCCGAAGATTGCAGCGCCACAGCACTGGCGAAAATTTAAATTTGCGGATTGGAATGCTTTCGGATAACCGACGTTTCGGATAACCGGCTTTCGGATAAACGACGCTCTACTGTATTTAAATTCTACTGAATATATCGAGTTACAGTCTATTATTTTTCATTCTAATTTAAGCAGCCTTTTATCCTTTCAATCCAGAAATTCTATTTAAACAACCGTTCATCTCCATAATGCTTACATTCCTTGAATTTGATTTATACCGGTTATAAATCTCCAACTCATAAATCACGATAAATAATAAGGTAAACATAAGATCATTGAACCGTTTCCATGAATGAATGAATGATATATTTGAGTAAAATTTAAATATATAAGTTATACCCTATATAAAGAGCTGTCAAAGGAGGAGAGATGGATATTTTCTCCCGGAGTAAAAGGGAAGCGTAATGGTTCCTTCCTTTATAAAATTATTAATTTATATTTTTATTAACAGAAAAAAACATCTTTAAGATTGTTTTTTTATTAATAAACATTCTATGTATTTTATTTGTTCAAAAAAATAATTAAAGGGGCCCGCGAAGAGGTAAAAAAGGGCCCGCTCTACACCGGGTTTTAAACAAGCTTTCGATCGCCCTGTATATACGTATATCAATGTCAACCGACAGATAACATTACATTAAATTTTCTGACAAATGAATATGTATTTGGATTCAAGTGAGGAAGAAACTACAGATTTTTTAATATACCAAAGCATAGAAACCCATTGTTTTATCGAGGAAAATAAAACAATGAAAGTNTTGACTAAACGTAAAAATTCTCTAATTAGTCTGGAAACGGGGGACCTAATCCTTGCATTCTGTGAAAACGGGTAAGATTGGCTATAATGTAATTATCTTAATCTGCACTATCGTAACTTTTTGCCCAGCGAAGCGGGTCCTTGCAGCTAGTAATATTATAAAAATGCCTTTAAGAGAAATTTTAATCAAGAGGACGGTGAACCGTTTTAAACCAGTCTACCCACTGTAAAGTAGGCTGAGAGATGGTGGAAATAATATCGTTTTGTTGAGGAGTAGGAGAGATGATAATCTGTCACCGGCGGCTCTTATGGAGTGAAAAAAAAAAGAGATAAGATTTGTGGATAAAATAACGTCTTTCCTTTAATTCTAACAGAATATTGTCGTTAGTAGGGAAAATTTAATTTATGAAATATTCCTTGACCTTGCGATCGAGTCAAGGTGATTTTTCTCTTCGTGACGTTTCCTTTCACTTAATGTCTTACAAAATATGTTTACATTTAAAACATTGAGCAAAACAGGAAAATCTTCGGAAGAAAGAGAATTATGTCAACATTTACCCGATTTATCTGCTTTTAAAAAATCTCATTATAATTATTTAACTATATTACAAAATATCAATTTAAATTAAAGACTAGTTAAATTTTTATTTCGAAGAATGTTTTATTAATTATTTTATTTATTGTGTAGCTGGATACAGGATAAACGTCTGAAGTTATTGAAGTATAAAGCACGAAAACAACAATATGTTACGTATCATAAAAATTTCTTTTTTTCATTCTAAATCTAATCGTTTCTTCGGTTAAAAATGGTAACCGCCCATCTCGTAAAATATCAACAATAGACTGAGAGTCCTTATTAAGAAAGTAGAGATCCACAGTTTTGTCTTTTTATTTTTTTAAAAGGAAATTTACTGTTTATATTTGCTTAACTGAACTACTATTATAAGTTTCGATTTAATTATTTTAATTAAAAAATAAAATCTTTCGTTTATTTTAATATTATATCGTACAGTTTATTGAGTAGAATTACGTCTTATCTAACTCTATTTTGTATTAATTTAAATCAACATTAAAGATGAATGATTTTGAATTCAATTACGGTTATTGAATCTATATAATACAGTAGTTTAATATAGAAAAATAAACATATATAATTGTCTCTAAAATCTCGATAGTTTGTTCTATATCATTCATATTTTATGTAACTTCTTATGTAGCAGATAGACAGACATGGGCGTATGGGGGACGTGTGATTGAGTGGGCAGAGGGTGTTGATTTTCCTGAAATTTTTGTACAAATAAAAACACAAGTACCAATTTTTAATTTGCCATTACTGATGATTCATTTAACCTTTAAGGTTTTACTTTGCTCGAATTTGGGAGGACGGTTGTCCCCATGCTTCCTCGATTCATTAAATTATAAAATCGATTTAAAAATCTTTAAATACGTAAGTTATATATAAGTTAATCGAGTTAACATTTTACCTCTTACAAATACTAATATCTTAAATTTGATCTACAACTTCGATCAATCACGTCCTTATTCTTATTTGAATCTTATCAATTCCATCGTTTAACGAAATAACATTCTACATTATTTAAATTCTACTGAATATATCGAGTTAAAGTCTATTATTTCTCGTTCTAATTTAAGCAGCCTTTTATCCTTTCAATCCAGAAATTCTATTTAAACAACCTTTCATCTCCATAATGCTTACATTCCTTGAATTTGATTTATACCGATTATAAATCTCCAACTCATAAATCACGATAAATAATAAGGTAAACCTAAGATCATTGAACCGTTTCCACGAATGAATGATATATTTGAGTAAAATTTAAATATGTAAGTTATATATAAAGAGCCGTCGAGANACGAGTTTTTCTAGGTTAAGTAATCTTGCTGTCAGAGCCATCATCGGATGATAATTTTCTGTGAAAGTATTGAAATACTAGCTGTAACCCGCGACTTTATCTGCGGAAATTTTTCAAGCAAACCCCATTTACATTCAATATTTCAATAGTAATTGTTAAATCTATATAACACCTATCGCTGAAGAGAATTGCAGAGAATCAAACGAACTATTTTCAATTTGATCAATTTTCTGGAGCGTTTACAATCGTTCTATAATCGAACCAATATGCAATAACAAAGTTGAATTTAAAACGGTTCGAACATTTTTAAATCGAAATAGATAAAAATATTTATAACAATGTCTGAAACGTTATCAATTTAATACACCTAAGTACTCAATGAAAACTAAATGTAGTTGAAAACAAAAAATCCCTCTAAAATAGTACATCATCATCATCATCATCATCATTATTTATTAACATGTTTAGTACACATAACCTGGTTCCGCTGCAGCACTACCAGGTGTAAGTAACAAAATCAATATAAACAACAATATTACATTACATTTAACTTATTATGACATTAATTCAGGGTTATTATAATTTGTATTATTAACAATTATAAATTATTATTCAGTAGTTAAGTATTAATTATTATCTAGTAATTATTAAAATTAGTTTGGAAGTACAGGAGTTCACAATTTTACATATTACATAAATTAATAATGCTACAATACAATTTATATTACCAACAAGTATCAACAAATATATGCTTTCATCAAATATATTGTCAATTATACGCGTAACAACATATATCAGGTCTATAGTTTATGGACTTAAAGAAAAAATATCAACAATTTACTCATTAATTATTTCCAGTACATACAACTATATTCAACACATATTTTAAGTTGACGCCTTATACTACCAAGTATTAAACATATTTATCCGTTAAACATAAATTGATATACAGTGTTTGATAGTAAGCAATACATTC